>NC_064920.1:115512723-115815753 GCF_023897955.1 Schistocerca gregaria
GCCGGCTGCTGTATTACTTCAATTAATTCAATCTACAGCTACGAAGGTGAGCCACTATTAATACTGATAAACTAGTAGTGCTACATTGACTAGAGCAGCTTTGAACACAGAACCCAGAATGTCGCCATCCGCCTGTGGAGAGACAAGACCCAAAGAGAGGCGAAAAAATTACTTTTAGTATAAAGCAAGCAAAGACGTCTGCTACGATAACAGAATTAATCCTGGCGTGAAATGTTAGAACTCTTGCAACCTATTCTTTCATTCCAACTGTAAAAACTCCTAATAAGATACTATTTTATCCTTTTAGTCCCGAAGTGGTAAGAAGCTGAACAAAAGTAAACAATCAGTACACAACGTTCTCTTTCCATATTGGATCTTTCGGAAGAAATAATGTGTAAATCACATGTCTTTAGCAGCATAAAGAGTATTCTGGAAAGTTTATGTGCCACTATTCATAGTGTAATAATATGTGAGTGCTGTTTACAGTTAAACACTATGTCCCCTCCCCTGAGTACAGGAGTAAATGGCATGTCACCGAAGTTTCCAATACCGTAATAAATAAAATACTGCCGTATGAAGAGTGGAAACTAGTCTTGGCAGGAAAGCAAGAAAAATCAGCAAAGCGCAGCGTACAGGCTACGCGGTGTACACTATCTGATAAAAGTATCTGGACACCTGGTAGGGGACATTACTGTAGGGCGTGTCCACGCTTCGCCTTTATGAGGGCTTGAAACTTGAATTCTACTGGGGACGCTTTCAATTAAGTGTATGAATATCCTTGGAGGAATAGCAGTCCATTCTCTCTCAAGAGACGAAACCAGACAAGTTAGTGATTTTGCAGCCTGGGGGCCACTGAATAGGCCAGTACATTTCAGCAATGTTACTGTTCACAAACCATTGCGTCACATATGCTGCTTTATGACAGGGTGCACTGTCAAGCGATGCAAAATATCCGAACTGTCCCTCTACTGTAAGCAGTGAACCATACCGTAAAAATGTATATCATTCTGCATTTAGCGCCATTCTAAGCACAAAAAGGCAATCACACCCAGACCATGGAAAACACCGTATCGTAACTCGACCACTTCCGTGTTTCACAGCAAGTGATACGTATGATAGCAATAATGTTCTCCAGACATGCGCCAAACCCAAACCCATTCATCGGATTGCCACGGGGTATACCGCGAGTCATCTTGCCAAAGCACTCGTTTTCATTCACCCAAACGCCAATGGCGTTACTTTTTACATCGTCTCAAGCGTCGCTTACCACTGACTACAGAAATTCTTGGGTTGTGAGGGGCTGCTCGACCATTGTACACTATTCCTTCGAACTGACTACACGCCCCCTTTGTGTAACTAGACTACACTTGGGAACTCAAGAATCATTCCTTCCTCTGATTTCACGCGATTTTCTCTTTACAATGCTGAACTGTCTCTGCTCCTTATTATATGAAATCTGTCCCTCCATTTGGTATTTGTAGACACAGAAAAAGCGTAAGATAATATACCCATAAGTAACTTGTGTAAAGCTTTACAAGTGTATAATTAAATTATAATAACAACAATTTGGAACCTTTACGAATTCTCTACAGCAAGAATGAAAGTAAAAAATTATCTCTAACGTTGGTTTATACTTTAAAAAGGATTACGTCAAAGATATAGTCTGTCACCCAACACGTCACAAAATACACTCCTGGATATGGAAAAAAGAACACATTGACACCGGTCTGTCAGACCCACCATACTTGCTCCGGACACTGCGAGAGGGCTTACAAGCAATGATCACACACACGGCACAGCGGACACACCAGGAACCGCGGTGTTGGCCGTCGAATGGCGCTAGCTGCACAGCATTTGTGCACCGCCGCCGTCAGTGTCAGCCAGTTTGCCGTGGCATACGGAGCTCCATCGCAGTCTTTAACACTGGTAGCATGCCGCGACAGCGTGGACGTGAACCGTATGTGCAGTTGACGGACTTTGAGCGAGGGCGTATAGTGGGCATGCGGGAGGCCGGGTGGACGTACCGCCGAATTGCTCAAAACATGGGGCGTGAGGTCTCCACAGTACATCGATGTCGTCGCCAGTGGTCGGCGGAAGGTGCACGTGCCCGTCGACCTGGGACCGGATCGCAGCGATGCACGGATGCACGCCAAGACCGTAGGAGCCTACGCAGTGCCGTAGGGGACCACACTGCCACTTCCCAGCAAATTAGGGACACTGTTGCTCCTGGGGTATCGGCGAGGACCATTCGCAACCGTCTCCATGAAGCTGGGCTACGGTCCCGCACACCGTTAGGCCATCTTCCGCTCACGCCCCTACATCGTGCAGCCCGCCTCTAGTGGTGTCGCGACAGGCGTGAATGGAGGGACGAATGGAGACGCGTCGTCTTCAGCGATGAGAGTCGCTTCTGCCATGGTGTCAATGATGGTCGTATGCGTGTTTGGCGCCGAGCAGGTGAGCGCCACAATCAGGACTGCATACGACCGAGGCACACAGGGCCAACACCCGGAATCATGGTGTGGGGAGCAATCTCCTACACTGGCCGTACACCTCTGGTGATCGTCGAGGGGACACTGAATAGTGCACGGTACATCCAAACCGTCATCGAACCCATCGTTCTACCATTCCTAGACCGGCAAGGGATCTTGCTGTTCCAACAGGACAATGCACATCCGCATGTATCCTGTTCCACCCAATGTGCTCTAGAAGGTGTAAGTCAACTACCCTGGCCAGCAAGATCTCCGGATCTGTCCCCCATTGAGCATGTTTGGGACTGGATGAAGCGTCGTCTCACGCGGTCTGCACGTCCAGCGCGAACGCTGGTCCAACTGAGGCGCCAGGTGGAAATGGCATGGCAAGCCGTTCCACAGGACTACATCCAGCATCTCTACGATCGTCTCCATGGGAGAATAGCAGCCTGCATTGCTGCGAAAGGTGGATATACTCTGTGCTAGTGCCGACATTGTGCATGCTCTGTTGCCTGTGTCTATGTGCCTGTGGTTCTGTCAGTGTGATCATGTGATGTATCTGACCTCAGGAATGTGTCATTAAAGTTTCCCCTTCCTGCGACAATGAATTCACGGTGTTCTTATTTCAATTTCCAGGAGTGTATATACAGAAAAAGCACTGGGAAACTGGAATAGAAAATGTAAAAACATGGGGATCGCAGTAAATGACATAACGATATATGTATTACAATTAGCTGATGACCACCAAATTTTGGCAGAATATAAAGAAGACATAGATTACATTCCAAGAAAACTAATAGAGGAGTATAAGAAATGGGGACTTGAGGTCAACAAGAATGAAAAGAAATATATGGTAATAGGAGACACAAATCAAGATTAGAAAATGGAAGAAGTGGTGAGACTATTAAGCGCACTGAAGAGTGTAAATATCTAGGAGTCAATATCACGCAAGATGGAAAACAAGACAAGAAAATTTATTCAAGAATAAATGCTGGGAAGTGTACTATTGAAATTATGAATTGTATTTTATGGGACCAACAGATTAGAAAGGAAACAAAGGGAAAAATCTTGAACACAATTATCAGACGCATTGTAACACATGGATCACAAGTATGTACAGTTCAATCGCAAAAAGTAAATAGGCCTATGGCAACGGAGATTAACTTGTGGAGGTGGTCCACAGTGATATCTGCGCGAGAAAGAATCAGAAATGAAGTCATCAGGATGAAAATGGACATTACACATTCAGTTGCAGATTTTATAGAAGATTTTATGGTGTGCACATACAAAAAGAATGTCAAAAGAGAGATTACCACAGAGAATTATGGAATGGGAGCCACCATGAAGAAAGGAAAGAGAGAGACCGCCGACAACATGGATTCAAGGAATTCAGGCCTCTATCAGAAGAAGACATACTGAAGAAAATTTATGGACAGATAAACAAAAATGGAGGATGAAAATCAATTTTGATGCGTACTTTTGGGTTATCGCAAAATGCAAAATTTTTCTTTGTGAAGTCTGAGAATAATAATAAAAAAAACTCTGGCAGGTCTTAGTTTAGCCGTGTTTCTTCCTTCTCATTTCTACTTCACAATCACATCACCAGCTGCAGACCCTGTTAGCTTTCCAAGGGTTGAAATATTCCTGATGAATCTGTTACGCAGGTGTCATCCAATGAGTAGTGCATGTTCAAAGTCGCTGATTATTCTGGGAGACTCAGTCTGCTATCATTGTTTCTCTACTGACAGCGCAATATGCCCTGCCTCCTTATATACTGACGCGTCCGCCTCTCTCGCTCATTTCCTCTCTACCTACGGGTGTTTGTATACTCTTGCTCGTCAATTCGCAGAATAAGTCTCCATCGCAGACACTGTCTCGCAATGCAGTTCGACCCAACGAAGCAGGTAACGTACAAACATACGTATATCTATACTCCACAAGCCGCCTTAGTATGTGTGGCGTAGGATACACAACGCGCGACACACGCCTCCTCGTTCCCGGTCGCAAATGGTCCGAGGAGAAGACTGTTGTCGGTAAGTCTCTGTGTAAACTCTAATCTCTGTAACTTTACCCGTGTTTTTTTTTCATGAGATATGCTTAAGAGTGAAGAAGATATCGATTGCCTCTTCTAAGGCCGCATGCTCATTGATTTTGACAGTAAACCAAGACGTTATGCACAACGCCTCGCTTTTAATGCCTGGCTCTGGAGTTGGGTGAGTATCTGCCTCTATTCCCTCTGTTAATCATATTTGGTAGTATGGGCCGGAGACTGATAAAAAGGTCCTAACACGGCTTAAAGGCCCACAGGCTACGACCGGCCGCCATGTCATCCTCATTTGGCCTCACAAGGACTGAGTGCCACCCGCTTGCCTACAGCCGTCGGCAGACCCGAGTGCTAGCCAAGCCCGATAGCGCTCAAGTACGGTGACCTGACGGTAACCGGAGTTAACTCTGGGGCAAAGCCGTTGGCCGCAGACTGATAAGCAATATTCAGATATCAGTCAACGAAAGGGACGACACTGTCTCAGGATTCTTCCACTGTCTGGCTTCTGTCTTCCCTGTGGTTAGTTTCATGTGCAAGTTTCATTTTAAATCGCACCTTACGTATACGCCCAGTTATTTAATGTACGTGCCTTTCCCCAGTGATTTTTCTTATATTGTAGGCGCAATACATGATATTTGTCTCGTAGCTGCAATTTCAACCGTGTTTTCTGTTTTTCATGTTGTTGTTGTTTTGGTTGTGGTCTTCAGTCCAGATACTGGTTTACTGCAGCACTCCATGCTACTCTATCCTGTGGAAGCTTCTTCATCTCCCAGTACCTACTGCACCCTACATCCTTCTGAATCTGCTTAGTGTATTCATCTCTTGGTCTCCCTCTACGATTTTTACCCTCCACGCTGCCCTCCAATACTAAATTGGTGCTCCCTCGATGCCTCAGAACATGTCCTACCAACCGATCCCTTCTTCTAGTCAAGCTGTGCCACAAATTTTTCTTCTCTCCATTTGTGTACAATACCTCCTCATTAGATATGTGATCTACCTATCTAATCTTCAGCATTCTTCTGTACTACCACATTTCGAAAGTTTCTATTCTCCTCTTGTCTAATCTATTTATCGTCCACGTTTCACTTCCATTCATGGCTACACTCCATACTTTTAGAAACTACTTCCTGACACCTAAATCTATACTCGATATTAACAAATTTCTCTTCCTCAGAAACGCTTTTCTTGTCATTGACAGTCTACATTTTATATCCTCTCTACTTCGCCATCATCAGTTATTTTGCTCCCCAAATAGCAAAAATTTACTACTTTGAACGTCTCATTTCCTAATCTGAATACCACAATGTCACCCGATTTAATTCGACTACATTCTATTACCTCGTTTTGCTTTTGTTGATGTTCATCTTATATCCCCCTTTCAAGACACTGTCCATTCCGTTCAGCTGCTCTTCCAGGTCCTTTGCTGTCTCCACCAGAATTATAATGTCATCGGCGAACCTCAAAGTTTTTATTTCCTCTCCATGGATTTTAATTCCTACTCCGAATTTTTCGTTTGTTTCCTTTACTGCTTGCTCAATATACAGATTGAATAGCATTGGGGATAGGCTACGACCCTGTCTCACTCCCTTCCAAACCACTACTTCCTTTTTATGCTGCTCGACTCTTATAACTGCCATCTGACTTATGTACAAATTGTAAATAGTCTTTCGCTCCCTTTATTTTACCCCTGCTACCTTCAGAATTTGAAAGAGAGTATTCCAGTCAACACTGTCAAAAACTTTCTCTAAGTCTACAAATGCTAGAAACGTAGATTTGCTTTTCCTTCATCTATTTTCTAAGATACGTCGTAGGGTCCAGTATTGCCTCACGTGTTCCAACATTTCTACGGAACCCAAACTGATCTTCTCCGAGGTCGGCTCCTACCAGTTTTTCCATTCGTCTGTAAAAAATTCGTGTTTTACATATGTGAACAAATATGGTACAAAATGGTCAAATGTGCTTAAAATCTGAACGGTTTTAATGTTTTGTAGAGTTTCTCGAGTGTCCATCGCGATATGTGTCTCCCTCTTCACCGACCAATTTTGCCGGTTGTTCTGTTGATGCCCGTTCTCGTCAGGTTTCCCTTTACGTTTAGCTAATAGAACACGGATGGCGTAATGATTTCCTTTCAAACTAGGCGACAACCGTCTCCAGAAAGCTCAGGTCCGTCTCCTCAATTATGCAGTCCACGAACACAGCGTGTTGCGTCGGAAATGGCAACTGCTCTGTAAATTCAGGAATGAACCACGGTCTAAGAACTCACATACAATTTTCAGCGCGTCTATATAGTGTAAAGTTTCCGTTCGAAGGCCGTACAGTCCAGAATCGGTATGTCAGTCAGGCAAAATCCCCTTGAGACATGAGACAACCATCCCACCGACGCATCAGCATGAAGACATCCGTTTGGCAAAACACGATGTCCTGCTGCGTGAATACGTCCGTCTCAGTCAGCTGCACATTCTCGCCCTTCAGGGCCTTTTTCAAGGAACTGACGCCATGACAATCGCATGAGGACAGATCAGGACTGTAGGGCAAATACTCGAGTGATTCCGACTTGAGTTGCCATAACTTCTGCATTACGACATTTACGTCTATAGCTGCGTGAGTTTTCATGAAGCGACAGCACCCCTTGGCGCACCATTCCACAACGGTCGACAGACACGCTGATCCATAGACATTCTTCATTCTCCGATGGATATCTATCGGTGTTTGTCCTTCGGCGCTCTACTACAGAGTAACAGCATTTCGGTCGTCTTTGACGCATGTAGTAATAACGGGTCGCAGTTCACGTTTCCGCACATCGGCAAGACACGAACGTCACACTAATCCCTTGCGTAGATGTCGGCGCTTACATACCCGTATAGGCGTAACGCTACGGTGCATATAATCTGCTGTGACGCCCTTAGACGGAAGCTTTTTGGCGACCCCTTACACATATATACAGTATCGGAATGTCATTTTTCGACAACAATTTAACCTGCTTATAAAGGTTGCAGTGACAGTACAGCCGTGTTTTGTCTGTTTTTGTAACGTCTTCTTATTCGTAATGTTTAACGTAAAAACCTGCTAAAAATGTTAGGACGCTTTAAGACCAAGTCATTTAAATTATCGGGTATGAAAACAGGCACTGAGCTCATACTACGAGGGTCAGTCAAAAAGTAATGCCTCCTATTTTTTTCTACGTTTAATTGTCAGGAAATTTAAATGCAATTACATAGGTTGAAAACCACAACATTGAGGATCATTTTGTCATTTTTCAATGTAATCTCCACCCATCTCTACAGTTTTGATCCATCTTTGAACAAGGGCATGTATCCCAGCACGGTAAAAATCACAGCTCTGCTTCCTAAGCCATTGACGCACGGATGTTTTGACGGCCTCCTCATCTTCAAAATGAATCCCACGATGAGCTTCTTTTAGTGGCCCGAACAGATGGAAGTCTGATGGTGCCAGGTCAGGGCTGTATGGGGGATGAGGCAAAACTTCCCATCCAATTTTGACAATCTCGTCAGAGGTGTGACGACTGGTGTGTGGTCTTGCATTGTCATGCAAAAGAAGAACATCTGCCATTGATTTTGTTGGGCGAACTCGCTGAAGACGTGCTTTAAGTTTTTTGAGGGTTGTGACGTATTGAACAGAATTTATTGTGCATCCCTGCTCCAAAAAATCAACCAGAATCACACCCTCTGTATCCCAGAAAACTGTTGCCATAACTTTCCCTGCCGATCGCACAGTTTTGAATTTTTTCTTCCTCGGAGAGCTTGTGTGACGCCACTCCATTGACTGCCTCTTTGATTCGGGTTCAAAAAAATGCACCCATGTTTCGTCCCCGGTCACAATTTTTTTCCGAAACTCATCTCCCTCCAAACGGAAGCGCTGCAAGTGTTGGGAGGCTATTGTTTTCCTTGCCTCTTTATTCTGATCGGTTAACATTCTTGGAACCCACCGTGCACAAACTTTTGAGTACCCCAATTGTTTAATAATCGTGATCACACTGCCTTTACTAAGAGAAATAATGCGACACACTTCATCTGCAGTCACCCGACGGTCACCACGAATGATGTCATCAACTTGCTGAATGTTGTGTGGAGTCACTGCACTCACCGGCCTGCCGCTCCGCTTTTCGTCAGTCAACGGTGTTTGCCCTTCAGCTTCCTTACAACGACGAACCCATCGTCTAACAGTGCTGACATCCACTGTCACAACACCATACACCTTCTTCAGTCTTTCATGAATGCGTATGGGCGTTTCACCTTCTGCATTCAAGAATTCAATCACACAACGCTGTCTCAAACGAACATCGATGTCGGCCATCTTACAAACTTCTGCTGTACTGCCACCTGTTGACACAGAAAGTTACTACTGCAGTGGATTGCAGAAGAAGGTTTGAGGAATGGCGCCAAATTCAAATTTTTCACTTAACTTAATTTTTTTAAGTAGAAAAAAAATGGGAGGCATTACTTTTTGACCGACCCTCGTACATGTGTAAAAACCTTTGTATAAGTTTCTGGCTTCAATCGAGTTGTCAGTTCGCCCCTGTCATAGAGATAGCGAAATAGTCCATCAGATAGAGCACTGCACGAGATACAACACAGAAAGTCCTTATCCATCTCCGACACTGAGAAATCGTGCTATAGCGAGCTGAATAGCTGTTAGTGCTGGAACACTAAATAGCGACTAACACTGGAGTAACCACGGAGCACAACGCAAATTGCTTGATTGTGAGCGTGCGGATTAAAGCGGCTGAGGGCCGACGACTATAACAGCAACACGCATTGTAACATCAGTGCTTTGTTGCTACAATATCTAGGAGATAGTTCAGAAATGTAAAAGTATGATGACCCGGTATATTTACACGAAAATTTAGAAAGTAACATATGTGTATTTAAGCGCCCATGATCTTGGTTAACAATGATTAATGTGTACGAATGGGTATGTGGATGCAGGTTGGGAATGTACCTACTGATATGACTTTGTGTGTCACTTTATTAACATTTATTTTTATGATTCCACTTATACGAAATCTGTTTAGTGTGTTAAGATACAACTTTGTCCAAGGTAAATTTAAGGCCTATACAATACAAGCGGTTCTTTCAGATGCCAAGTAGAGGAGAATGCCTAATGCCCTCAAATGCAACATTCGTATGCTGTCTGGATCATAATTCGTAATCAGTGGAGTAAACAGATATGGATTTGGGTCGCGAAGTATACGAGGGACGGGGGAGAGGGAGAGGAGAGAGAGCGAGAGAGAGAGCGCGCGCGCGCGCGATGTTGCAACAAGCGATTTGTTGCTTGTGTCGACAAATGTTCTGCACTCGTTTTTTTCCTGTTTGTTGCAGTGAATTTTCAATTGTTCGTTCTGTTGTGTGTGCAGTTCTCCAAGGGAATAATTTCTGTAAAGGTGTATAACTATTAGATAATGTCTTCCCAACAACTTTCATGCCAGTCATAGGAGTACCCAGTCAGAGAGCAGAAATATACAAAACGACGGGACTGCTAAACAAAAAAGTTGTTTTCGTTATGAAAATATGTTACACAAATTAATTGTTAGACTGGTAGGCAGTGACAAAGGCTTTCACAAGCTTTGAATCGGAGGATAGCGACTAATGACCAACACTTAACTGACATACAGATCGTCTGGCATATGCTCTTTTTGGCTTATCCGCGATTATTTGCTGAATTTTATTTATTTATTCGTATGGCTAGGGCCCCCGACGGGCAGACCGTTCGCCGGGTGCCTGTCGTTCAATTTGACGCCACTTTGGCGAACTGCAGTCGATGAGGATGATACGATGATGATGAGGACAGCACAACACCCATTTCCTGGGCGGAGAAAATTCCCCCACGCAGCTGGCAATCGAACCCGGCCCCAGAGGATTGACAAACCGTCACGCTGTCCATTCGACTACCGGGAGCAGACATTTTCTGAATTATCACAAGAAAATAAGGTGCCGACATTACATTAATACACAAACTATATAGTCCAGTCACATCGATATGACCACCGCCATTTCTCGACGCCATCGTGCACTAACCACTCACAGGCGGCTGTTGGCAGCACTAGCAGTGGAAACTATAAAAAGCGTATCGGGGGCACGCGGAAAACAGTGCAGTTGTTTTCAGTGGAAACTTCCGGGCTGAGAGGCCGTGGTCGATGTATAAAATTTCCACCTGACGTTTCGTCTCCACCTGCGGGAGACATCTTCTGAGGTCGTCGAGGCTCCAGGTACTCTCGCATTTATAGAGGGCATAGAAGGTACCACCATTCGTCACGTGATGCCGACAGTGTGCCTATCTTAGAAGGCGTCATCATTCTTGATCAAGAGTAATCGATTGTCGTTCTTCTGGCATAAGGTCGACAGCCATATTTCGTCTAACTTTAAAACCTCCCTTTTCTATTAAAACTGTTATGGTGTTTGTGAATCTGTATCGCTTCTCTATACATACGCGCATGATAATGGGATGTTCGTGCTAGAACGCTTGTCTCATTAAATTTAATTTCGTGGTTCTCATCTCGAAAAACATGCTCAGCTAAGGCCGATTTTTCGATGTGTCCCAAGCGACAGTTTCTTTTATGTTCGACTAAGCGGGTGTTTGCACTTCTTTTCGTTGTTACATTATATACTTGTCCACAACTGCATGGAATTTTGTATACCCCAGGTGTTGCTAGGGGGAGTCGGGCGTCTTTTGCAGTTCTTAAATATTCCTTAATCTTTTTGGTGGGTCTGAAGATTGTTTCGATTCCATACTTGGCCAGAACTTTCCTGATACGGTCCGTGATTTTATTAATGACCGGTAGGAAAAAATTTCTAGTATGTGACCGTTGTTGCTCTGGACTTGTGGATTCTTTCTTCTTTGGTGGAGGGCTAGATCAATTTTCTTGCTCCTATATCCGTTTTTCATCAAAGCTGACCGTAAGTGATTTAGTTCATCTTGTAAGTAAGCCGGCTCGCAGATTTTGTTGGCTCTGTCCACCAAGGTTTTCATGACATCTCTATTTTGCCTAGTATGATGGTTAGATTCCTTGTGGAGGTATCGATCCGTGTGAGTGTATATACCTTGCGGCATAGCGTCCCATCCACCCTTGTAATTACCGACACATCCAGGAAATCGTCGTAATGCTGGAGCGGAGCAATTTACCTGACGACCAGCAAGACATGCTCATTGGCTTTCGGTCCAAGGATGGAAGCTTTTCCGAAACTGCTAAATTTGTAAACTATCTGTATGCCGCTGTGGTTAAAGTATACCGGGCATGGCAAAACAGCGCTATACAAAACCGGTGTGGTGCACAACGGGCTATAGATGTCAGGGGTGAACCACGGTTACGAAGATATGTACTAGCTAAAACACGTGTACCTGTCGAGTAACTGAGCGACCAGATAAACCACGGGGCTACTACAGTGTCTCCTCAACGACCGTTCAGCGGGTGCCTGGTTTATGCATTCATTATGACTGGTCTTCATCGGCGATGAAGCCTGGAATTCGCGCGCCAATACTGCAACTGGGCGTCCACTGAGTGCCGCCAGGTACCTTGTCAGATGAATCACGCTCAGCTCTCCATCGGACAGATGCCCGTTGGCGTGTACAGCGTGAAACATCTGGAAATAAACTCCATGGAACAATATTAGGAAGGGTCCAGGCCAGAGAAAGTAGCGTTATGATCTTAGCATTGCCTGGGTGATCCCGTCATTCTCGAATGCACAATGGATCAACACAACGGTCTTTCTATCCTTGGAGACCATGTCCACACTTATATGCAATTTATTTTTTTCCTCGGCACTATGATATCTTGGAGCAGGACAATGCAACGTGTCACACAGCTCAAGCGTACATGCATGGTTCAAAGAGCAGCAGAATGTGTTTACCGTACTCCTCTGGCCACCAAACTCCTCTGACTTAGACCCAGTCGAGAACCTGTGGGTCCACCTCGAGCAGACTGTTCGCACCATTGTGGCACCTAGGTCAGCTAGCTATGGCAGTGGAGTCACCCATGACTCCACATGCTTGTCGTTACTTTCCAGAACCTAACTGACTCTATTCCTGCATGTCTCACAGCCATCCATGCTGCAAAACTGGTTATTCAGGCTTATGACTAGTGGTCACGCCAGTGTAACTGAACAGTGCGTATTAGGTATAATATTTTACACATTATGATCACTGATAACACTACATCTTATTCCGTTTTCTGATGCCATATTTTTCCTTGAATTACTTAATGCATTTTCACCACATTGTCTCTTTCCTATTAAGTTTCAATTTCATTCTGTAGCACGCAATTCAGAGACATTGCAGGCTGATTGCAACGTCCGAAACAAATATTTGTCCGAAAACCTAGAGGCCAGTTAAATCAGAATGTCAATCTGCACAGGCCATCGACGTGTATTTTCTTCCATTGCCTATGCATGGCGGGATGCGACGACTCACGTCATATCCAACATGAATCCAGCCACGATTTACTCTTCTATGTGAACGTCTAAGTCCCATAGCAGCTTCAGAACAAACTTCCTCAACAATTCCAATTTATTTCTTTCGCTTAAGGTTTTGTCCTCTAAGGCTCGATCTAGAGAGAGGACACCTATTTTTTGTATACAGATAATTTTATAACATCCTGATGCGTCCTAAGTGAGACTAGAATGTTAAAGGCCTGATCAGACGTTGATGGAGCGTAGTAGGGCACTAAAAGCATGAGATATTTTTTATGGTTCTTGGATCATAGAAACAGAATGTTGGGAGTTGGAAGTAATTGGCAGCGAGCCCGTCCCTCAGTAAATCTTGCCGAACAGGCCCACAGCCATACAGGGCAGATACAGCAGCCCCTTGTTGAGACAGGGCTCTAGCAGCACAATGCCGCTATACAAGCATTGGCGCCAGCCAAATGCTTGGTGGGGGGCAACGGACTAAAGGGACGCATCTACACAGTGGAGTTGTAAACTGGGCAGTGTGTGCAGAGCCACATGTAATAAAAATTCACAAGTTTTCATGTTTGTCGATACTGCAAGTAGGCCTATGACCGACTTCCATTGGCCGCCTTGGCTATACAAGAAACTCTGGCATCTGAGAAACGTTTAGAGATAGAATTTTTATTACACCTCAGAGCCCTACGACTGGCTTAGGATGGAGAAGAAAACGTTTTTTTTTTCCTCAAGAGGTGCTACACTTGGATGCTGGTCTTTGGCCTGGTAAGGAGAGGAATTCTGGTTGTTGCTCTGGCATGTATGGTTGGTGCTTGGAATCTGGCCTGAGACTGACTTCACTTGCGAGTAGTTTAGACTGAGGGGTGTGTGGTGAAGTTCTTACTGTACTGAGAGTGTGACTTCTATTGTCTTGGATTATTTGTTTGACAAGGCCACATTTATTCGTTTTTGGTTCACCAGTCTTGACATTCGGTATCCTTCTGCACTCTGTTGTATGAGGCACATTTTTTCTTGGTAGGGCCAGTGAAGCGGTGTATCACACACTGAAATCTACCAAGATTTCAGAGCGCTGGATAGAGTAACTGCGATGCATCAGCCTGATCGCTGGACTGTGAAATTTTTGCATTTATTTTGTGGCCACGATCGATTCATAGGTACTGCCTTGTGCCTCGCATCCACTGCACATATCCTGCCAGCTGCAAGTTACATTGCTGCTCGAAGCAAACAGGGTAATGTATTGCCGCTCCAGCCTAGTCAGAGCATACAGATCTCAATTTCCACTTGCTCTCAGATGTACCTATACTGAGAAACTTCTGTAGATTATCAGACAAAGTCTGGTCAGCGTCAGAACAATTCAGATTGCGTTATCCACATTTTTAGCGTCAGAGTACTTGACTCACTTCTATCACCCAGGATACTTGTCCACTGTGGTTTTAAACCAACAGTTAGTTGTTTATGGTTTACAATCAAAACTTGTTCAACATAATTTATGTCTGTCTTTGTTCGGGGAAAATGAATGTTGTTAGTAAACTAGATTCTGCATATATTCTCCATCATTTTTATATAGTCCAAAAAGCGTTACGTTCATTATGGCGACCCTGCCAGGATCTCGGATTGATGGTACCTTCTGTGACTGTCAGATCATGCTGCCTAGCGTTGTAATTCAATTTGACGTCCCTTGCACAGAATTTTTAATTGATGGCACCTTCTGTGACCGTCAGATCGTAGCTAGTGTTGCATAGTGAAGTTTTTGTTCCCCATGTTTAATGTGGTGCACTGGGTAGAATAGATTCACATTGCTGGTACATAGTAGTAATATTTAGTTATTGTATGTATGCATTTCCATGTTGTGGTCGTGACTTCTGTATCACTTGTTTGTTTCTGACTGCAAACGGCATTGTGCTGATTTGTTAGAATTGAGATTATCGTTTGTGAGTATAGACAAGCATGCTTTTACCTGAATTCGTTAGCAGATGAGAGCCAGCTGCTGTGACCGATTGGTTCTAGGCTCCCCAGACCGGAACTGAGCTGCTGCTGTGGCCGCAGGCTCGAATCCTGCAACGGGCATGGATGTGTGTGATGTCCTTAGGATACTTAGGTTTAAGTAGTTCTAAGTCTAGAGGACCGATGACCTCAGATGTTAAGTCCCATAGTGCTTAGAGCCATTTGAACCATTTTTTTATCAGCTGTAAATCAGTAGCTCACGGGAGCGTAATTTAGAGTAGAATCTGAGTGACATAGGAATGTGTAGTGTTTAAATTCGTTTGAGTCAGAGTTAAGAGTGCATGCTTATGAAAAGCAAGGCACATTTGCTACGGAACAGCGGAAGTGGTTGTGCTTTGTTAACAATGGATCCACGTAGATTATTAGCGATGAAAAGGCTGCATGTTACACAGGATTCTCAGGTAAATGCAGCTGGGGACCGAGCAGATATGTCGAACGTAAACCTGCGGAGTATGTCGACATGTCACAGTCAGGTGACGAAGGTGAATGGGAGACCACAGCAGAACGAAATGTAGGCGCTGCTGGTACGAAATGCACCATCAGTCAGACTGGCAGACTAGAATCATGAATGAAACGTCGCAGAATGGTGGAATCTCGTTCATCTAGTCCGGAAGTGGTGAACCTCAGTTTGAGGCTTACATGCAATGCAAGAGGCAGAATGGAAGAGGCAAGAGGCAGAAAGGAAGAGACAAGAGGCAGAGAAAAAGAGACGGGAGGAAGAGGAGGAAAGACACAAATTAGTCATAATAACGGTTACAGTCGGTATAGATGGAGTCAAGAAAGAGATCGTAGGAATCCAAGAAGAGCTACAAAATGTCAACGAAACGACAGTAGAAACGCTTGAGTTCGCGGACAAGGCGAAGTGCGATGCCAAAACAGCGCGATTGGTATCGCACGTAGTGTGAAAGGATGAATCAGTGGCCAAAGAACAAGCTAAACTGGCAAGAGCCGAGGTGTGTAAGACAAAAAGGCATTTGCAACTCTCCCAAAACAAGGCAAAAAAATAGTTCACGAAACACAGGAAAAAATGAGTGAGGCAGCGAAGCGACTCGAACAGATAGTACTCAAAAAGGCCCAAATCTCTGAAGTTAAAGATCAGCAGACCCGAATCGCTGCGCAACAAAACGAGTTGGCTAAGGACTTCCGGCCGGCACATGAGCGGGTCGCGTTATTGCAAACACAATCTCGTCCAGTAGAGCGCCATCAATAGCATCACAGAAGTGAAGAAATTGTTTTGCGACTCTCCGAACCGCTGTATGAGGATACAACTCCTGCACACGGGCAAATGTAGCAGGAATATGCTCCTGCCGCGGCAGAACGCGTAATATGAAATGCTCCGTCAGCAACACGCAGCATGTCAGAGACAGAGTCGGAAAACAATTGTACACGTCTACGGAGGTCAGAAACTTTACTACGTGAATCTGACAACACGAGGGGATATCATAACAGTGCACGAGGATCGTTGGGGCACAGAGATACGTAATCACGCGTTGCAGGCGAGAAGGGAATTTCGTACGGCGGATACGTGGAACCTTTCGACCACAAACATTTCTTGAGCATCCACAATTTCCAAGTTTACAGGGAGGAAAACAACGCATTACTTCCAAAGACCTTGATGGCACAGTACGATAATGTGATATCAAAATCTAGGCCACTGAAGTACAAGCTCCAGTTTATCTGTGGTTTCTTAGAATGGTCGATTGCAGAACATATGAGCGGAGTTGCGGAGAGTTGTCGCTCCTACCGAGAATTTAAGAACGCTTTCCTTAGCACATATATGTTCGAAAGACACACACGAGAGGATAAAACAGGAGATCATGTTAGGAAAGAGAAGCATCAGGATTCCACAGTCCTGTCAAATTCTTCGAACCCCTGGTCAAGAAGAACCGATTCTTGGATCAACTGTATAGTCCTAAGAAAACTACAAGCCACTGCTACAGTAAATTACGTTACCGGCAACTGCTCATCGGTAGATGCAGCGATTCAGTCGAAGCTTTCGAGACTGCTCTGTGCGAACTCGAGTTGGTGAATGAAATTCACAACTCGCGGGAAAGAAGTAGAAATGATGACGGTAACTGGCCAAAATCGCCAGAGTGGAATGACGGTGGACGAAATGGAGGAAAACATCGATCGAATCGAAACCAAAATTCATACTTCAATGGGAATAACCAGCCATCATGGGAAAATAGAAGGAGACGAGGAACAAAAACTATCGATGAAACGGAAACTGGAGAGAGCAAGGGAACTCGAACCAGGATCAACAGGATTCTATGGACCAACAGCAAAACAATAGCTGGACATCCAACAGTCAAAATCAACTGAATGACCAACGTAGCGAATATATGGAATTGAGGTCACCTAACCCATCGCAGGGGTTACGAAGAGAAAATTCAAACAGGAATTAACACACAACCGCTGCGGACTCAGCTCAAAACAATGCCGCAGAAACTATCGGAACGAGGGATTTAGAGTACGAAGATACAAGAGAACTGCAACAGGAAGAGAAGATGTAGTACGTAAATAGTCTCCATGGATGAAATGTTTAACGTAATTTAAGGTTGATATTATAATTTTCCATTTGTTGTATTACGGTGTTATTTTTCTTGTTTGTCATTTCCATTAGTTTTCACAGAATGTGTCCTTGTTGAACGTGCTCAAATGAGTTGCGTATTTCTGACATTTTCACTCCAACATTCACTGGCAGGGGGCCCATTGAATTAAAATTCCTTTGCCAATTATATCTCATCACCAATTGGCGCCTTTTGTGGGATACCAAACCAAGCACGTTGCAATACTGAGAACTCCAAACAACTGAATACTGCAATTATTACTTTGGGCCTCACAACTGTTGTCCGATTTCCGCAACTGAGCGTCGTCCTTGAGCCGTGAGTGGCCATCTTCTTGCCATCATGTATTTTACACCCTGTTTTCAACATACTTCCACCTCAGTACGTTAATTTAAATTACTGGTGTGACTGAGTTGCTGCTTTGCCTGACCGTAAGCGGCGATAGCAGCGCGTGTCAATATATCCCCTCTGGTAGTATGTTTGCTCGACTGCTGTTACTACCCTGTCGTTGCCTGTTGTAAGTCAGTTTGGGTTGCGATTTCGGGCTGCCTGTCAGTTAGAATGCGTCTGGAGCGCAGTAAGGACCTGCCAGTCGGGGAGATGCAATGCGGCACTAGTGCAGTCGGGTTGGAGCTGTGACGTCTGCGTCCACAAGGCTCGCCCGACCATTGCTGCCACGCATGACTTGAGCCAGGCCACGGTCCTACCGGACGACGCGTTTTGGCTCGCTGATCGTTCATGAGTCGGCTGTGTGTGTGTGCATCGACTCCCGATTTGTCTTCGTGCGTGATTAGTTACTGTTGGGTATCGTTCAGGTCTTCGTGCAAGTGTATATCAGGTTGTGTGTGTAGTTGGCGTTATTTCCGCTGACGACTATTTTAGATGCTGTCGGCATTCTGACGGCAGTCGATCGGTTGGCGAGTTGGTGAGGACCACAGGGGATATCTCCGTGGTGATGAAATGATGATGATTAGGGTAACGCAACACCCAGTCCCTGGGCGCGGAGAAAATCTCCGACCCAGCCGGGTATATATATATTGCAAGTTTAACTGCATGTCTTCAGTGACTTGAAATTTATCTTGTTGATTTTTAAGATTTCGCCGGCTGTGGTGGCCGAGCGGATCTAGGTGCTTCAGTCTGGAACTGCGCGACCGCTACCGTCACAAGTTCGAATCCTGACTCGGGAATGGATGTGTGTGATGTCCTTAGGTTAGTTAGGTTTAAGTAGTTCTGCGTTCTAGGGGACTGATGACCTCTGATGTTAAGTCCCATAGTGCTCAAAGACATTTGAACGATTTTTTTAAAGTTTGCTTTGGTTTAAATGTGTTATTAAATTACAATAAATTACAATTTTGATGTGAAACTGACTGCCACCTTATTTGGCCCTTTCCACAATCCGAATCACTTGTTTTGCCCACCGGGTTTGGCGAGCGTTTCAGTACTCTCTAATAGCATTCCCGTAGAAGAGCCTTCACAATAATCATCATGGTCGATGAAATTTATTCTGTTTACTTTGCGTGGTTTGTTGTACACTCTCCAAGGGACGGATGTACGTCACATTGTTTTTCGTGGTATCTAGACGGTAAATCGTGCCATAGAGCATGCGCATCTCGATTTTCCGATGTGTTTCGGACGGTGTTAGCAGTCCATGCTTTGAGCTTGCGTCGACGCTAAAACTCTGTGTGATATGAGCCATCGCCTGTAGTGCGTTGTAGCTTGTCTCGTGGTGGAATTTTGCTAGCGCCATGTGAGCGCCGTCGGCGAAATATTGAGTATGGGGAATTAGCACGGGCAAGTACTAGTCATGGTAGAGTGGCGAACCCCAGACCCAGAAATAGAAAGCAGAAACGAAATGATAGACCCTGGATGAGAAATTATATATATATATATATATATATATATATATATATGTGTGTGTGTGTGTGTGTGTGTGTGTGTGTGTGTGTGTGTGTGTGTAACGCATAATGTTTTTGTTTCATTTAAGCAGCAGCGATCCTGACAGTGGAAACAGGAGGCATCTTTATACTATTAAAATTACGTGTAAACAGTCATAAAATGCCACTTAAAAGGCCGGCCGCGGTGGTCTCGCGGTTCTAGGCGCGCAGTCCGGAACCGTGCGACTGCTACGGTCGCAGGTTCAAATCCTGCCTCGGGCATGGATGTGTGTGATGTCCTTAGGTTAGTTAGGTTTAAGAAGTTCTAAGTTCTAGGGGACTAATGACCACAGCAGTTGAGTCCCATAGTGCTCAGAGCCATTTGAACCATTTGAACCACTTAAAAGGTTTCGGGCAAATCACCAGCACCACTTCAGTGTCAGCAGACAACAGCAGCGGACATCGAAAAATAAAACAGGAGTATACAAGGAGTAAGATGCATGAAAACTCGCTTCAGTGGTATTAGCAAAGGCATGGGGTAGTACAATAAGTTAGTATTTTGCATCGGGAGAAGTCTGTACATTTGGTGGAGGTATACAGGTAGCGCCAGCGTAAAATTGGAGTGAATGACAGGAATAGAACTAAAAAACTAACAAAAACACACACGCACACAAACATAGACATTTTACACCACATAATTTACGTCCATACAACGCTAACAGAGCCCTGCAGTCATCAAATTTATTTTGTGGATTTGCGTCCTCAGTAATAAAATAAAGCAATAAATAAATATATTAAGTAAAGATAAAAATATTGTATTGTTCAGTATTTTCTTCTGTAAATTGATTATATCGATGTAATGACATTTGTAAGAGAATATGGCACTTGACCACACTTGAGAACTGTGCAGACTGTGGAACCAACATGGCAGACTGTTCGTCATGGCCCATGCCTGCCAGCGAATGGAGCAGTCGGCCGCAATGAGTCAGCTGTGGCAGCCCAAGAGAAAGGAGGAGGAGAAGATGAAGGAAAAGTTGGACAGAGAAGAGGGGAGGAGGAGGTGAGGCACTGAACAGGAGGAGATGAACAGAGAGATAGGTAGCAGGAAATGTACAGAGAAAAGGAAGAGGAAATGGACAGATAAAGTGAGTAGGAGATTGACAGAGAGAGGAGAGGAGGAGATGGATAGAGAGAGGTGAAGGAGAGACAGAGAGATGGGAGGGAGAGCAGATAGGAGTAGGTAGAGGGGATGGGAGGAGACGCTCAGAGGGTGGTGAAGGAGATGGATAGACAGAACATATGGACTGAGCGAGAGGGGGCGGGGGAAGGAGACGGACCAATATAATTGGAATAAATACTCACCTGGACATCGTCGGTTATTCATTCGCAGCTAAATCGAAGAATTTCATCATTTCATGTACCAAAATCTTTATTTTAGATTGCTCTATTCGACACGCACTGGTAGCGTCACTGGGGATAAAAATGTGCGATCAATTGGTTACTACAGAATGAAAAGAGGACCCTTCTTCATATGGTTATCTGTTATTTGTTGGACGTATCAGCAAACATCAGCTCTGCGATGCCATCAACACATAGCCATCAGAATAACTGCAACTGCGCGCCGAGTGCAATTACCGCGTATTGCCGGCTCGAATCTGCAGCTCACCTGTCCCTGTTAACCGTTATCTGGTCGTCTGCGGAACGTTGGGTTTCCGCAGTTTGGATCCGTGGCTAATCGATTTAGCGGGACAGTGTGCACCTATAGGGCTGTACCTGGTGGTGACGTGTCAACAGCATCGCCAACGCTGCGTGCCCTGGCAAGTTCCTGCCTTTTTCTTTGTCGATTGCTCGGACGTTTCGTTGACACAATCTGCAGCACGCCTTGCTCAGATGTGCTGAAACGTCCCCTTTGGAAAATTATAAATGGCTATGCTCATAAACCTCTTACGTTATTTGATTTTCAAACAGCTGAGCAAAACTGAATGTACCTGGACATTTCTCTGTTTACTTATTCTGATCATCACAAAACTGACACATAATATTTCATCGCAACTTAATCTGAATTTCAATAACCCCTACAAAAGAATGGCCCTGACTAACAATAACCTACACCTCTCATGAATCACTTACCTCACAAAAGTCTTCGTTACTCGAACTACTGCAATGCAGCGACCGCCAATACTGCCAGCTAAATAAAAGATCTAAATCCTGAAGGCACTAGCTACTGATCGGCATAGTTAGCAAATAAAAGATTTTGATGGAGAACAAACAATGTATTTACCTTAATAACGTTGAAAAGTCATCATTCATGATATCCAGTATTACAAATTTACTCTTTCTGATGGACACACGTCCAGATCGTCCGCTCTCAAAATTCTGCCATCTCTCTCCTCACATCCACCACTGCTGGCGGCGCACCTTCAACTGCGCAACGCTACGCGCTGTTCACATCCTACTACAATAGCAAATATTCCAACAATGCAAACCAGACACAGACGGCACACAGCACAGCCAGTGACTTTCATGCAGAGCGCTACGTGGCGCTACCAACATAAAAACCTAAACAGCCTACTTACAGTGCTAGCGACATCAATGCCTCACTCTGTCGTTTCGTTATAATGTACATTATGATGCGTATTGTTCTCATTCTCTGTGTGCTTCTAAACTCTGCCAGTGACTATGAAGAACACCAATGGCGTAGCTCCCATAGGGCTCAGCAGGGCACACAGACTCTAGTGCCCCTCGGACTTTATGAACGACGTTCGAAAACGTTATATGATATCCTAGTTGAATCAAAAATTTTCGACTTTTTGGACCCGGTTAACAAACTCCGCTTGTCTCCTGAGACGTGGACCCTCCCGCCGTTCGAGTGTTGTCGGTTGAAGTCGCAGTTGCGATGGCTGCCAATCTTTGCGAACAAACAGTGGGTGGCGCCAAATTACAAGCAGTGTGTTTGACAATACAATGTGTGACCACAACTGAGTATAAAGTCCCCACAATGTATTATAACGAAACATCGTTGCTGCAACACGTCATTTTTAGCGTCGGAAACGATAGATACAGCGAGCAAAATTGTAGGACCTGCAAACAACCGACATCCTCTCCCAGCGTCTGCCAATGCTGTGCTCCGCACGGTCCCAGAATTCTCCGCGGCAGCGAGGGGACACGTCATAGCGGGCCAGCAATAATACAGCATTAAAAGCGGTAACGCAACTGCTTGCGTAGGGAATTCCCCTGAGCGAATCATCCTTAATCACAGATCCTGATATAGCGCTGTAGCCAAATGCACTCTGAATTCCATAAATGCAGAAGAGAAAATGTGGATTTTGGTCTTGGATGGTTTTGTGGATTGTATCAGTGATCACCTCGTTATCAGACTAACAACAGCTCCAGTGGTGACCTGTATCCATCGGATTTAGATATCGAGGGAGTTAAAGGATTACCGGGTGAGTTATGAACGGTAAGTTCTGCCTTCATCGGCGTAAATTTCTTTAGTTGCTCTTTTTCTGAACTGGCAACCGCTTCCCATCTAGCAGTTAAAATTTATACACTACTGGCCATTAAAATTGCTACGACACGACGATGACGTGCTACAGACGCGAAATTTAACCGACAGGAAGATGATACTGTGATATGCAAAAGATTAGCTTTTCAGAGCATTCACACAAGGATGGCGCCGGTGGCGACACCTAAAACGAGCTGACATGATGAAAGTTTCCAGTCGATATCTCATACACGAACAGCAGTTGACCGGCGTTGCCTGGTGAAACGTTATTGTGATATCTCTTGTAAGGAGGAGAAATGCGTACCATCACGTATCCGACTTTCATAAAGGTCAGATTGTAGCCTATCGCCATTGCAGTTTATCGTATCGCGTCATTGCTTCTCGCGTTGGTCGATATCCAACGACTGTTAGCAGAATATGGAATCGGTGGGTTCAGGAGGGTAATACGGAACGCCGTACTGGATCGCAACTGCCTCGTATCACTAGCAGTCGAGATGACAGGCATCTTATCCGCATGGCTGTAACGAATCCTGCAGCCACGTCTCGATCCCTGAGTCAGCAGATGGGGATGTTGGCAAGACAACAACCATCTGCACGAACAGTTTGACGACATTTGCAGCATCATGGACCATCAGCTCGGAGACCCTTGACGCTGAATCACAGAGAGGAGCGCCTGCGATGGTGTACTCAACGACGAAGCTGGATGCACGAATGCGGAAACGTAATTTTTTTGGATGAATAGAGGTTAGTTTACAGCATCATTATGGTCGCATCCGTGTTTGGTGACATCACGGTGAACGCACATTGGAAGAGTGTATTCGTCATCGCCATACTGGTGTATCACCTGGCGTGATGGTATGGGGTGCCATTGGTTACACGTTCGGCCACCTCATGTTCGCATTGAAGGCACTTTGAACAGTGGACGCTACATTTCAGATGTGTTACGACCCGTGGCTCTACCCTTCATTCTATCCCTGCGAAACCCTACATTTCAATAGGATAATGCACGACCGCATGTTTCAGGTCCTGTACGGGCCTTTCTGGATACAGAAAATGTTCGACTGCTGCCCTGGCCAGCTCATTCTAGAGATCTGTCACCAATTGAAACGTCTGCCCAATGGTGGCCGAGCAACTGGCTCGTCACAATACGCCAGTCACTACTCTTGATGAACTGTGGTATGGTGTTGAAGCTGCATGGGCAGCTGTACCTGTACACACCATCCAAGCTCTGTTTGACTCAATGTCCAGGCGTATTTAGGCCGTTATTACGGCCAGAGTCGGTTGTTCTGGGTACTGATTTCTCAGGATCTATGCACCCAAACTGCGTGAAAAAGTAACCACATGCCAGTTCTAGTACGATATATTTGTTCAATGAATACCCGTTTATCATCTGCATTTCTTCATGGTGTAGCAATTTTAATTGCCAGTAGTGTATTTCCGAAGTTTTACTGTATTTGAATTAGTTGTCTTAAAATCAATTAGAATTTGCTATTTAGTTGTTTCTCTGACAGTCGTCGTCTATAAAAATTATCTGCATGTGGTCACATAACCACGAATCAGCTGGCAGGAATAGCCAGTCAGCGCAAATGTGCGGTAATATTTGTGCGGTTGTGAGATTTTTTTCGGTCTTATCGGCGACATTACAGAACAACATGTGTTATTATCATCTTACTTGAGTGTCCTCTAGAGGACGAGCTCCATGTAAACGACAGGCCAGTGATGTAAGAGCAGGAGCGGGAGTACACGTAGCTCAGTGTTTACGTCAGGTATAGTCCTAATACATCTAATGGAAGTCAGTACCGTGCAGTGAGTATTCGACTTGAACACATTCGAGTATCTAAGCATTATGGCTGTTGATCTGTATGTTGTATGGTTACCGGGGAACCAGAAACGACGGAGAGGCTCCATCTCCGCCGCAGCCCCAGTGGTCCGCTATCCCACGACGACTACCGCAGTCCACTTCACCCCTCCGCCGCCCCACACCGAACCAGGGTTATTGTGCGGTTCGGCCTCCGCTGGACCCCCCAGGGAACGTGTTACACCAGACGAGTGTAGCCCCTATTTTTGCGTGGTAGAGTGATGGTTGTGTACGCGTACGTGGAGAACTTGTTTGCGCAGCAATCGCCGACATAGTGTAGCTGAGACAGAATGAGGGGAACCAGCCCGCATTCGCCGAGGCAGAAGGAAAACCGCCTAAAAGCCATCCACAGTCTGGCCGGCTCATGTCCGCCGGGCGCATTCGTGCCGGGGACCGCCCTGGAAAGCTGTGTGTTAGATCGCTCGGCTAACCAGGTGGGCTATGGCTGTTGGTCTGGTTTGCAAAGTCTTTGTTGAAGTGAAATAAAATCATACGTAAAAAAGGGAACAGAATGGTGCGTTTAAGAGAAAACAGTGTCTCGTCTTCTCCGGGACAGTTACGCTTCTCTTCCTCGGTCGGCATGATGCACTGATCGTGGAAGGCGATTTCAATTCCACACAGGCGCCCAAAAACCAACCGCCCCGTCACTCTCCGTGCACGGCGCTAGTGGCAATTCTCCAGCAACTCAACCTTGTAGAGCGTTGGAATCATGTTCATGGTGGTCGTCGGGAGTTTAAGCATTTCACTAGCCATTCTTCCAGCCGCCTCGATCGTGTTTATATCTCCCGCGATATTGTCTGTGGGGTACAGGCAGCTGAAGTTTGGCCCGTTGCCTTCTCTGATCTTGACGCATATGTCTGTGCCATCAATCTCTCCCGCCCAAGGGTCTGGCGCGGCCTTGAATCATGGAAATTTAACATGTTACATCTTACTTCACCCGACTGCTGGCAACTCGTAGAGACCACGTAGGACAGCTTGCCGTCGACGCCATGATGTATATCAATCTGCCCTCATAGTGGGTGCTCTGCTCAAAGCCTGCCCTCCGGAAGGGGGTGATTTGTTATGGAATGGAGTTTATGGCGTGGCGGTGATGAACACAGGATTTCTGTTTCACCATTCTCCGGGAATGTACTATGATGGCGTGTTCGCTAGAGCTCCAGACGGTGGTGAATCGTGCCAAGGCGCAGCTCACATCCCTCTCTCACCATCACCTGGGATAAGCTACGGTCAGGGCGTTCACAGAGGACGGTTTAGCGCAGGAATATCCATCTATGTATCATGTCATAGTGGAACGGCGCCTCCGTCGTAATATTTTCATTAATGCTCTTACGACTGTCGATGGGTGGCGCTTAGATACCCAACGCGATATAGTGTCTACCCTCCATGTACATTATGTTAGGCTGTACTCTGCACATCACCAAACTGCGAACATTACGGTAGTCTCCCGATTCTGTTTTGGCTGGATTCTTGGGGATGCAATGATGGATCTGCCTGCCAACATCATGGAGGACGAAGTCCATGATGCTATCCGTGATGGTCTCCCACTGGAGTTTTATCGAACATTTCGTCCCCTAATGGCCCCAGTGTGAACGAAAATTTGTCGGGACCAAATGTCGCCTCTGATGCAGATTCGAATCGGTTTCCTCGACGGTCTCATCATTCCCATCCATAGGGCTGAGATGTCTCTCTCTGGTCATGTCTGCTTATGATGACGATCCCACAATCGTTCTTCCTAGCGGTTGTGAGGTCAAGGAGTCACTGTCGTGGGTTACCATCTACGGCGAAGCCTCTGGTAGCTGCCTGAACGTCCACCACTCGAGTGCTATGGCTATAGGTGCGGGGCTTCATGCAGACAGTGCTGGTGGTTTGCGTTGCTACTACCCGATGCTTAGGACTCGATTTCACAAGTGACATGCGACGCAAAATTGCCCTCAACTGCCAGCACCTACTGTCCTACGATCTGGGCGTCTAGATCATTGTTCACGAGCTCTCGATCTTGTGCAACGGACACAATATGTAAATGTATATTTGGCGTCACATATCTCGCACGTGGCACAGACACTTCCTACTCCTCCATCCAAGGCCCGTCGCGTGCTAGCGGTTTTGGATTCGTATGTTTGTCGCGGCATGCTGTTCAAGATATGGTACGTGACACTTACCTTCCGGCGCTGCAGGCGCGGGTCAGGCGCTTTCACAGAGTGAAAGCCCTCCTCGTGAGCTCTCACATGGTGCTGTGTCGCCCTTGACATACGAGCCTTACCTGCCTGTTAGTGGACGCCTTAGCACCACACTATCAGTCCTATCCAGTTTTCGGATGTTCCGATGCCCTCCTTTTACTTCCGCCAATCTTTGCTTGAACTACGTCGTGTACTGCGATACTGCTATCACTTGACATTTACAAAGGCGATCTACAGCTTTCTTCTGCAGCTGAGGTCACCGAATGTGGTTGAGAGGAATCATCTCCACGTCGATTGGCGTGAGGTATGGCTATCGGTGTGCGCTCCTTATCTTGACACTGACGCCCAGTCTACATGGTATCTTACGGTCAATAGGAAGCAAGTATCCCGCTCACGCTTCATGGGATTCAACCTTGCAGACACCCCGTTGTGTGTCGACTGTGATTTTCTGGGCACGGACGAGCATCGCTTGGCGCACGCATTGGCGATAGGTTTGCGGTTCTTGGTGCGATAGAAGCCGGCCCTAATTACCCGTACGACTCCTCATCAGATACCTCCTCGCCTCCTCCTCTATCCGGACTTGGGGTACTACCCGCAAGCGAAGACGAACTCTGTGAAGTGGATTTGTGGCCATGTAGTTTACTACTTGTTTGCTGAGGGCGAGAAAAGTATCCTTTATTTTTGACACTTCCTTGACGAGCGCGATTTTGCTGTTTCCTGCAATCCCAAGCACAGACAATTTTTCTCGAATTTCCTTTTTAGTGTCTTTGTTAACCCACCACGACGTTGGAGTGTTGCTGCAATAAGGAGTTGACCTACGTCATTCCCACTTTTAGAACAGGTTATTAGCTGGTCACTGGAATGTTCACAAAAAATCAGTTAAAAAACAAAGGAAATAAAAGAAAAACATTGGCGTTTTATGAACCTCTACTCCGCCTTGGCGACCTTTCCTTGGTTCCTGGGGTAGGAAACGGGACATGGTGACCAGGCCTCGGGTTGCGACTCCTGCCTACTTTGCCCCTACTCCTCCTCTCATCGGGCGTCAGGATGGTAAAAAAAAAATAAAATAAAAAAAGTAAATAAAAAGAGAGATAGAAGAAGTAAGGCAAACGCTTTCAACAAACGGGAAATCTGGTCTCGAGTCCCGGTCCGGTACAAATTTTCATTGCCGTCGTTCTTTTATTCAGCTGATGGTTGTCCATAGTCGCAATTGCGAATAGACTTAGTGACACAACAGTATACGTTCACTGGCCCTAGTTGTGATGTATTGTAGTCATACAACAGTTTACATTTTTCGTTCTATAAAATGCACAATTTTACATTTCTGAACACTGAAAAGCAAGTTTACGGTCTTTGCACCAATCTGAAATGTTACCAAGAGCAAACTCCGTATTTGTGCAGATTTTATCAGGCGGTATTTCGTTACAGATAACCGCAACATCTGCGAAAGATCTTTTTTATTTTTATTTATTTATTTATTTATTTATTGTTCCGTGGGACCAAATTAAGGAGAAGTCTCCATGGTCATGGAACGAGCCAATATATGAAATTATAACACGATTGTAGAAACAGATAAAATGAAATGTAAGAAACATATTCAGGCGACAAGTCGTAAGTTTAGATAAAGAAAATCAACAATGTAACACTGGAATTTGCTTATTCTTTCAGCTCTTCCAGGAGCTCCTCAACAAAACAGAAGGAGTGAGCCATGAGGAAACTCTTCAGTTTAGACTTAAAAGTATTTGAGCTACTGCTAAGATTTTTGAGTTCTTGTGGTAGCTTATTGAAAATGGATGCAGCACAATACTGCACTCCTTTCTGCACAAGAGTCAAGGAAGTTCATTCCACATGCAGATTTGATTTCTGCCTAGTATTAACTGAGTGAAAGCTACTAACTCTTGAGAATAAGCTAATACTGCTAACAACGAACGACATTAAAGAAAATATATACTGTGAGGGCAATGTCAGAATTCCCAGACTATTGAATAGGGGTCGACAAGAGGTTCTCGAATTTACACCACATATATCTCGAACAGCCCGCTTTTGAGCCAAAAATACCCTTTTTGAATCAGAAGAATTACCCCAAAAAATAAAACCGTACGACATTGTAAGTAGGCTGCTAAGGGTTTTTTTATTGGTAACGCCACATAGCGCTCTGTATGAAAAATCACTGGCTGTGCTGTGTGCAGTCAGTGGCTGGTGGGCATTGTTGTAATACTCGCCATTGTAGCGTTGGGCATCTGGATGTTAACAGCGCGTAGCGTTGCGGCAGTTGGAGGTGAGCCGCCAGCAGTGGTGGATGTGGGGAGAGAGATGGCGGAGTTTTGAAATTTGCAACACTGGATGTCATGAACTGCTATACATATTATGACTTTTGAACACTAGTAAGGTAAATACATTGTTTGTTCTCTATCAAAATCTTTCATTTGCTAACTATGCCTATCAGTAGTTAGTGCCTTCAGTAGCTTGAATCTTTTATTTAGCTGGCAGTAAGGGCGCTCGCTGTATTGCAGTAGTTCGAGTAACGAAGATTTTTGTGAGGTAAGTGATTTGTGAAAGGTGTAGGTTAATGTTAGTCAGGGCCATTCTTTTGTAGGGATTATTAAAAGTAAGATTGCGTTGCGCTAAGAAAATATTGTGTGTTAGTTTAAGCACAGTCATGTAGAATAGTTCTAAGGGGACGTTTCATATGTCGACCCTCAGCCGAGAATACCTCACTGGAATCTTCTGATTTTTTCTTGTAGTTTGTGTAGTTAGTGTAGCCTTTGTTTATTGCTGCGCGTAATTGTAGAGAGAATTTCCTCTGTAGCTGTAGTTTTTCATTGTTGTGCAGTAAAACAGTTGTGGCATGCATGTAGGTTTGCACCAAGTATTTCGCAGCTGCGCTTGCAATTAACGAGATATTATTTTCAGTGCTACGTTAATGTGTTCTCTTATTTTACTCTTCAAATTGTGCTTTTCTGTGTTATCGTGTGAAATATTGTAACAATAATGGCGTGTGAAAAACGTAATACTAGGCTCCAAAGTAAACTGAGAAATGACAGTGAAGACGAAAGCAGTGTGTTAGCGCCACCATGTAACTAATTAACTAATGTTCAAAGTAGTAATTTGGTAATTGTGCATAGGGAAATGGAGCGGGCTGCAAATAATGGCGTAGGCAGTGAAACAATTAGTGAACAGGGAAGCATTATCGTTCGGTCGGTCGGCAATAGCTCCCCTCAGGATTCCGAAATGACAGGACACAATCTTGCAAATACTGTAGATTCAGGTTTTGCGTCCTCACCGTTTTCTCAAATAAGTGAAGACACATTTTCTGTTTTTCAAACTGTGAATATTGCCGGTTCAAATGCATTGCCGAATAGCACTGAGGAACATGTTTCAGACACCAGTGCATTGTCATTACAATTAATGCAACAAATGGGACAAGAGTTTCAAACGTTAGACACAATGGAACAAAATCGTCAAAAGTTAGACGCAATGGAACAAAATCTGCAAAAGTTAGACACAACGCTTGAACAAAATCAGAAACATATGGGACAAAATCTTAAAAAGTTAGACACAATGGAACAAAATTTTCGGAAGTTAGACACCACACTTGAACAAACACGTGAAGATTTAACTAATGAGTTAAATAACATTGAATCGAAATGTCAAAAAGTCTGTCATGACGTAAAAACACAAATTTGTGAGCATTTTCAACCTATTTTTTCGCGGCATGAAAATGCATTACAGAATCACGAAGCAGCCATAAAAGAACTGCAAACTATTGTTCGTGAAAATCATGAGACCTTGCAAGCTAAAATTGACTCAGTTGCATCTATCGATTCGGTTACGCAACTTGCAAAAACTCAGGAAAACTTAAAGAACGCAGTAGATACAGTTTCAACACAAATGGGCACTCTGAAACTTGGTTCAGAAAAACACACAGAGGAAATAATTTCACTATCGGATAAAGTAGCCGAACTTTCAGATCAGTTCACTAACTTATCTACAAAGGTAGATGATGATCTGAATGACACAAGACCCATAGCCTTCACTGACACAGAAGAGTATGAACAAATTAGAAAATTCAAACAAAATCAAAATCAAATCAATACACAGTACAAAAGAGAAATCCGGGAAGTACAAGATCAGTTGGCTCAAGTAATACAATAATTACATATTTCAGAGGACACTCGCGCTCCAGTACGGTAAGATGGACATAGAAATACAGAACAACCACAAAATAATAACACAGGACACCTTGGAAATTATGAAAAAAATTGGCAAGGTACACCGAGTTTTGAGATGGAACCGCCGAAACGACGTAACAATGACCGACATGCGACTCGCCAACATGATGAGTTTGACTATAAGCTGTTCATTACTACATGTAAATTCAAAACATTTAAGAATTCTGACAACGACATTCATCCACAAGCATGGCTTCATCAATTCTCTCATTGTTTCCCCCCTCCAACTGGTCATTATAGCACAGATTAGAATTTATGTGAGCCTACTTAGAGAATGAACCAGCTGTAAGAATGCGGTCGCTCATTCACGATTGTCACAGTGAAGGAGAATTTTATCACGCCTTCCTCTCAGCATACTGGTCTCAAGCCACACAAGACCGAGTAAAACATGGCATCATAGTGATGAAACATTTCGCACAATCTGAATTTTCCAGTCTTGTGGAATATTTTGAAGACATGTTGCACAAGAATCAGTACCTGTCAAACCCATACAGCCCCTCAGAACTAATCCGCATTTGCTTAGTCAAATTACCTGAACATTTACGACATATTATTTTGGCAGGACGTTGCAAAGACGACACTGAAGCTTTTCAGGGATTCTTACAAGAATTAGAAATTGACACTGACAATCGCGCAACGCGAAAACAGGAACACAACAATTACAGATCACATCCGTCGCAATTCCGGGATGAAAGAAATAATAACTGGACACAACAAGGGTATTCTCACAACACAAATCGTGACCAAAACAGACACTGCCCGTATGATAACCGTTGGCAGAGTAGTAATAATTACAGGGAAAGATCACCTCTCCACAGTAGTGACTATCACAGAGACAATCAGAGAAACAGACAATATGGATACCAAAATAATTATTATCAAGGGAGACAGAATAACTTTAGACGCAACGGTCCAGCGCGCAGTTACGATTCAGAGAGAAATTCTCCACCACGTGATCGACAAGAAAGAAACTATGGAATCTACCGACATGACTACAGACGATATGATCGTAACGACAGACCTGAATTGCAGCAGAACTGGCGGGATTCGAACAGAGCAGGGCCCTCTCGACAAGGTGAATTTGTAGAAGTTAGGTCTCCAAATCCCAATAACGACGCGCGCCAACAAAGACACAATAGGCAATGACTCATACCGCTGGCAGCCACAAAACGTACTTCTGAAACTGACGACGCAGCTGCCGTAGCTAGTAATTACGATAAAATGGAAGACATTAGGGACATCTTACTCCAGTAACACGACGTAAAACATAACAACATTGCATATCCTGTGATTCACATTACAGTAAATGACGTAAAATTTACGGCAGTACTTGACTCTGGCAGTCCCATTTCAGTAATTAGTGAAACAGCTTTTAGCAAATGCAACAAATCGAACGATTGCCCCACACTTCCGTTACGTAAGATTAAATTACAAGGTGCAATCTTTGGGAAAAGTGTAGATGTACGCCAACAAACCAACTTAGAATTCTCTTGTCAAAGCCACAGCTTCTCTATGAACTTTCTATTGTTCCATTGTTGTCGACGGAAATTATGTCGGGAGTAGAATTTTTCAATGAATTCAAAGCAATCTTAAACTTTCACGATGCTGAAATGAGTTTAGAAAAAGAAGGTAAGTCAATAGCTTTGAAATTTGAAGATTGGCTCTCAAACCATGACGAGGAAATTAATAGGCTTTACCTTCTGTTAGACAACAGTTTGGAAGTTTCTACGTAACTAGACACTAACAATCACTCTGCAAGTACTGACAGGGATGATATCGACAGCATATTTGAAACTAATGAGTTAATTCAGAATAAAATTCAAACAATGGAGAATTGTAATGACACTGACAGGCAGGACCTTTTTGAGATTTTACAAGCACATTCCACAGTTTTGACTCACAAAACAGGAACAATCATGCGATGTCAGTACCAATTTCGTGTTCGTGAGCATACTAAATTTTGTGTTAGACCATACGTAATTCCAGCACATTATAGGGACCGTGTTAGAACGGAAATACAATCTATGCTTGACGAGGGCATTATTGAGCCTGCAGTAAGCTCATACAACACTCCATTACATGTTGTAGAGAAGAAAAATGGATCGATCAGGCTTGTCTTAGATTCGAGACAAATCAATACTATCATTATTCGTGAAACAGACAGGCCGCAAACGTTGGAAGAACTTCTTCAAAATTTTAATGGTGTAAAAGTGTTGTCTTCCAGTGATCTCAGATCCAGCTTTTATCAGATCGAACTTCATGCAGAATGTAGAAAATACACAGCTTTCCTTTGTTTCGGCGTTTGTTATCAGTTTCGGAAACTTCCTTTTGGTTTGAACATTTCTTCGGCAGCATTCATTCGTGGGCTAAATTCCATATTACCTGATTTCTTAAAACGTCTCATCACCTTATATGTGGATGATATTCTAATAGCAGGTTTTCTAAATATGCAAATTCTAGTTACACCAAAACTTTGTTCTCTCACTGGAAAAAATACTATTTGGAACTGGGACGAACAAGCACAGTTGGAATTCAATTCTTTGAAAGGATCGCTACTTAATGCGCCAATACTAGCTCATCCAGATCTTTCACAAGATTTTTGCCTTAGCACAGATTCTTCTAAAGTCGGTCTTGGTGCCCATTTGTTTTAAGAAGCCACAGAAAACGACATTACTGTTCAGAAAACCATTGCTTTTGCTAGCCGAGTGCTAACAATATCTGAAAAGATTTATTCCATTACTGAATTAGAAGCTTTAGTTATCGTTTGGGCTTTTAACAAATTCCGTTTCTTTCTTTATGGTAAGTACGTAAAAGTATACAGTGATCATCGTGCATTACAATTTCTTATGTCTTCAAAATAAAATCATGACAGGTTAAAACGTTGGCTATTGTTTCTGCAAGAATTCCGCTTCACAATAGTCTACATTCCCGGCAAGAAGAACATTGTTGCGGACGCACTGTCACGCGCAGCGGCTGGGCTCGAGGAAAGTAACACAGAAAGCAACCTCGATATAAATTTCAGTATTCTTTACATTCAGAAAGTCGCCTTTGAAAACTTCATTACCACATCTTTAAAGGACATTGCTCATGAACAAGATAAAGATCCGATTTGGAAAGACATCAAAAGTAAATGGCATGAAAAGACACACACACAGATTCGGCATTATTATCTGGTTAGGAACAACATACTGTTCAAACGATGCACTGTTGATGACAAGCTATGGGTACTTTGCACTCCAGACGATTTCGTTAATAAGCTCATTTGGTACATTCATTTCAGCTATGCACATTTTGGTCCACGAAAATGTTATCATATTCTTCGAACGACTAGTTATTTTAACAATATGGAAAAGAGAATTCGAAGAGTCTTGTCTATTTGTAAACTTTGTCAAAAGGCGAAACCATCTACTGTATCGCATCGTGCTCCATTGTTTCCTATCATTCCTTCTAAATTAAAAGAATTTGCTGCTGTTGATCTCTTGGGACCGCTTGTCAGAACATCTAATGGATTTTCGTACGTTCTAGTCGCTGTTGAACTTACTTCAAAATTTGTTTCTTTCACTCTGTTACGTAAACACACTGGACGGTCTGTATCCATTGCCTTTGTTAAAAATTTCTTACGTGAAGTTGGACACGTTAGTAAAGTCATTTCAGAAAACGGACCGCAATTCAGATCTGCTGTTTGATCACGCATGCTTCGTAACCATAAAATCAAATCTGTTTTTATTTCATTGTACTCACCACATTGTAACCCGTCTGAACGGATTATGAAAGAAATCAATAAGCTTTGCAGACTTTATTGTCACAGAAAGCATCGGCATTGGGACAGATATTTACACTTATTTCAAAACGTGCTGAATGAAATGCCTCATGACTCCACTGCTTTACCAACTGTTCTTGTACTGAAGAATAAAGAACCAACGAACAGAACCAGAGAGCTTGTACCTTTTCCGAATACACGTAAACTTCGGCACAAAGACATAATTGATTTGGCTATTAAAAATATAAATTCTGCTGCAGACAAAAGGAGAAAATAACACGATAAAGTAAATGCAAAGAAATTATGTATTGGTCAGAAAGTTCTCATTAAATCTCATTCATTGTCACATAAGAAGAAACACTTGAGTCACAAATTCTTTCTAGTTTACAATGGACCTTACAGAATCCGACGTATACCACATGATAACTGCGTTGAAGTTGAAACTCTGCGTACTAGGAAGGGTAAAGGTTTACACCACAGTTCACATTTAAAACCGTTTATTGAAATATAATCTGCTTTTTAACTTTGTCTTTGCCATAAAACATTTCGCTTCCCATCTCTAGTATGCTTTGTCACACTGAGAAACTGTTAACATGCAACAATGTTTTAATGTTAACTATCCAGTCTAGAACCTAGGGAACATTTTTAAACAGAAATTACGAATGTATTGTTATAGTGAACAGACGACACAGTGTTGTTATTTGTACATTCTTGCATGTTAGTTGCACGATTACGTAACGACTATAAGGCTTACATACTTAGAACATATACTGTTAATGAGATTTTAATGCAACATTTTGGTTTAGTTGAAAAGACATTCTTTATTTGAAGTACTTTCTGTGAGATTAAAGATGACTTAACATTTGGTTTCTTTGATAGCTACACGATTATATCACGACGCTACTAATGTGTGGCACAGTTTACATTGTGCTTTTACGGTGTATCTGTTTTATATCTGCACAGTTTTTCTGAATTCTTCTGGAAAGTAAAACACGTTTTAGTAGTAACTTTTGTGGTATAGATACAATGAGACAACCTTTTCTGTAGCACAACAATACGTTACAGTACAGTACTTACATCATCACGGCAATAAGCGTAGTAACTACGATACCTATGCGCAAAGCATTTCACTTTTGTTTATCGTGAGGTAAGTACATTGACTTCTGCAGAACTTAGCTTTCAGAGGACGATAACTACGACACTTCCACAGAGATTATCTTACAACAAGACACACAGTTTAGCGCTACAGTACACGCATTTCAGTGATTAATTTTGTACTTAAAACATTTTTTTAAAGATATTTAAAGTACAACGATAAAAACGTTTTCCGTGATACATTTCATTCCATTGCTGTGATCTGCAACACCTGAGGATATAATTACATTAATCCTCAGGGGGGTACACGCTTACTTTGTGTACCATGTGTATGGCAAGCACAAGGAGCCCTAGCTAATATGGTATTTGCTTATACAACTTTACACATCGGTACCATATTTCTCTAACACATTAATTATACAGCTATCTGATCATTTAACTGGGAGAGACAAACATTTATTTTACTACATCAGTGACAGATGTATACGTAATTACACAGATGGATAACTTCACACTTACGAAATTGTATTTTTGTCTGTACTTTGTGAATTGTTCATATTTTTTCGGAACCATTGTGATACTATGAGAGCTTTGAATAACATACACTCCTAGAAAATTGAAATAATAACACCGTGAATTCATTGTCCCAGGAAGGGGAAACTTTATTGACACATTCCTGGGGTCAGATACATCACATGATCACACTGACAGAACCACAGGCACATAGACACAGGCAACAGAGCATGCACAATGTCGGCACTAGTACAGCGTATATCCACCTTTCGCAGCAATGCAGGCTGCTATTCTCCCATGGAGACGATCGTAGAGATGCTGGATGTAGTCCTGTGGAACGGCTTGCCATGCCATTTCCACCTGGCGCCTCAGTTGGACCAGCGTTCGTGCTGGACGTGCACACCGCGTGAGACGACGCTTCATCCAATCCCAAACATGCTCAATGGGGGACAGATCCGGAGATCTTGCTGGCCATGCTTGCAGGCTGCACGATGTTGGGGCGTGAGCGGAAGACGGCCTAACGGTGTGCGGGACCGTAGCCCAGCTTCATGGAGACGGTTGTGAATGGTCCTCGCCGATACCCCAGGAGCAACAGTGTCCCTAATATGCTGGGAAGTGGCGGTGCGGTCCCCTACGGCACTGCGTAGGATCCTACGGTCTTGGCGTGCATCCGTGCGTCGCTGCGGTCCGGTCCCAGGTCGACGGGCACGTGCACCTTCCGCCGACCACTGGCGACAACATCGATGTACTGTAGAGACCTCACGCCCCACGTGTTGAGCAATTCGGCCTTACGTCCACCCGGCCTCCCGCATGCCCACTATATGCCCTCGCTCAAAGTCCGTCAAGTGCACATACGGTTCACGTCCACGCTGTCGCGGCATGCTACCAGTGTTAAAGACTGCGATGGAGCTTCGTATGCCACGGCAAACTGGCTGACACTGGCGGCGGCGGTGCACAAATGCTGCGCAGCTAGCGCCATTCGACGGCCAACACTGCGGTTCCTGGTGTGTCCGCTGTGCCGTGCGTGTGATCATTGCTTGTACAGCCCTCTCGCAGTGTCCGGAGCAAGTATAGTGGGTCTGACACACCAGTGTCAATGTGTTCTTTTTTCCATTTCCAGGAGTGTATTTGGTATGGGATCATGATTTTTAAAGAACGTTTGAGCCAGATGACACTTTTGACATGAGCAGAGAATTTATTTTTAGGTTTTGAAATTATTGGAGGAAACTACGACGATTTAGAGATTTGACTGAGGTGTTATGATGTTATTTTTACGACGACGATGTGAATTATGCTGCTGAGGTATGTTTAAGCTGATGCTATATGAGTTATTTGATTATGCTACGTATCTGTTATGATGAAATATTGAAGAAGTGTCGACGAATATGTATATGTGTAATAAGGTAAGGAATAATGAGTAGTGGTTAGGGACTCTGGTTTGTGAAAAAGGATGTTGGAAACCGATAATCGTACTTTAAGAGTTATGAAATGTCTGTATATGCGTGAATGTATCACTATGCTGGCGAAAATTTTTTAGACACTATTGTATGTAAAGGATTTTGTTTCTACAGATGTGTAAAGCAAATTCTTGACATGTGAAATTTTTTATGTGAGACTGCCACTGTAGAGGAAACTGGTGTCGTAAATATTTCCGTAAGACAGTTAAGTGACCACCTGCAAGTAATGCGTCCTGGGCACCCAGCTGCGCGACAGCCACCTGTCAAAAGAAAGCCATTAGGTGAAAAAAAGAGCCCATTATCCTCGCTATTGACATTCCTTTCTAGAAAGCATGGCAAATACGACACGCTCATTACTTGGAAACATTCTTCCATCTGTACACCTGATTATGACAAGTGTCTTCTACGAAGTTGAGAGAACTTCTACTGTCTTATGAAATGCCACATAGCTTTGAATGATGTTTTTATTCTTTGCTTTGCATAATTGCTTATATCGTTTGATTTCTGTTTTCCAGCTGTGTTACAGCATTGGTTTTATAAAATAAAATTAAATGCATTTGCTAATGTGAAAACTTTCTGTCAACAGATCTGTTAAATAATAATTTTATGATCCACATTCTTCAAAAAAAGGAGCACTTGGAGAGGAAAGAACAATAAGAAGGGACTAGTAACAGTAACTGCATACATAATTTTCTTTTCAAGCACATGGTAATTTATTTCATAGAATAATTTTTTGTGGTGCACCACTTTAATTATATAGACATTAAGATGTGAATATACATTTTCCTTATCTGCATTGTTGTCTTTAGTGTACTATTTTTTCTGCTTGAGCTTTGTCATGTTTAGATATAAATTATTGCATTTGCTGCTGCTGTTTGCCAGGCATAGTGCTACTAAATTTCACTTTGTATTACTCTGTTAAGCTACTTTTACTACTGATTTATTTTTCTTGTTACTGCAGATTGGCTCATATTAGTTATAATATTGCATTTTCTTTGGTAACTTATATATATGTATATATTGCTGCGTGCTTTGGCAATTTGAATTTTTTATTGCTGTTTGTATTAACTGTTTTATGCTGCTGCATTGCCTCGTCTATTAGTTTAGCATCTGAGCTCAGTAGATTTAAGTTAGCTTAAGAGGGGGTAGAATATATAACAGAATGAGTTGCGATGAACTGGATGAAATGCATTGAGAAGTTATACGAAAAAAGTACAGAAAGCAGGTATAGATAGGAAATAATGGAGGAAATAATCCCCCTATGTGTTTGTGTACCCTTGGGTATTTGTGGTCTTCCTGTCTTTATGTGTTTATCTGATGAGAGTTACGTAGTAGAATTTTTCTGATAATATGTTATTTACTTTGTAAAGATGTTTAGACGTTATTTATCTGTTCTGTTTTAATGCTCATGTGTGAAGTTGATGTTTCAATAATTATTCTGATCTTTTATGTATGTACTTATGTCGTAATTTTTGTAACACTGATGTATTTGTTATTTCGATTCTTTTGTAAAGCCTGTATTACTGCAAATGTTAGCTGTACTATTATGTTCTTAAATGATATATTTTGTACCTTTGTTATTGTATTCTCATGTTATAAAATTGTAATTGACACCAGTACATCAAATTAAATAACTTGTAAGTTACATTTCACTGCACACATTTCTGTTGGTCATAGTATATGGACATTATGTGAGAAGTAGGGACTGTTAGTGTTTGCACATGTGTTAATAATTCAGCAAGGGACTGGTTAACAGCATTGCTGGTTCTAAGGACAAAAAAAACTTTGTGAGTGCACAAGTGGTGGTTTATGGACTTGCTATATTGTCCACAAGCCTCTTCGATGGTGATTGTGCACCTGCACAATTGCAACAGATGGCTGCTGGCCGTCTCTACAAGGACTACAGTACGTCTGCATCTTTGATGGCCCACGAATACCATCATCTCTACAAGGACTGCAGTGGGTCTGCACCTCTGGTGGCCCACCAATAGTAATCTCTACCAGGACTACAGTGGGTCTGCTCTGTGATGACCTACCTACCGATAGTCTTCAACGTCGACTGACTCTGCTGTGGCCTATTACCTGTCTGCATGTCAAGAGTCAGCACTGTCTTTTCGTTGGAAGGACAACACTACTTCTTCAAGACTGCTTAGAAATCCACTACTTCCAAGTGCAATTTCTTTTATTGCTCAGACTTTGAGAAAAACACTGCAATTTTACTGTGATGAACGATCAGGACTGTCTTTATGGACTGTGAGAAAATTTTAGCTTTTGACCAACATTGTATCAATAAGAGTGTGCATTTGATTTCTTTGTTATTGTAATCATAATCATGAAAAAAAAATTTCAAATCTGTGTTGGCCACTGCCCAAATTTGTAAATTTTTTTGTGGGGAGCATGGGTGCTATGTAAGTAGGCTGTTAAGGTTTTTTTTATTGGTAACGCCACATAGCGCTCTGTATGAAAAATCACTGGCTGTGCTGTGTGCAGTCAGTCGCTGGTTGGCATTGTTGTAATACTCGCCATTGTAGCGTTGGGCAACTGGATGTTAACAGCGCGTAGCGTTGTGGCAGTTGGAGGTGAGCCGCCAGCAGTGGTGGATGTGGGGAGAGAGATGGCGGAGTTTTGAAATTTGTAACACTGGATGTCATGAACTGCTATACATATTATGACTTTTGAACACTAGTAAGGTAAATACATTGTTTGTTCTCTATCAAAATCTTTCATTTGCTAACTATGCCTATCAGTAGTTAGTGCCTTCAGTAGCTTGAATCTTTTATTTAGCTGGCAGTAAGGGCGCTCGCTGTATTGCAGTAGTTCGAGTAACAAAGATTTTTGTGAGGTAAGTGATTTGTGAAAGGTATAGGTTAATGTTAGTCAGGGCCATCCTTTTGTAGGGATTATTAAAAGTCAGATTGCGTTGCGCTAAGAAAATATTGTGTGTCAGTTTAAGCACAGTCATGTAGAATAGTTCAACTTTTTGAATCAGAAGAATTACCCCAAAAAATAAAACCGTACGACATAAGCGTATGCAAATATGCGAAGTAGACTACTTTTCGTGTAGAACTGTCACTTATTTCATATATTGTTCTAGTGGTAAATAAACCAGCATTTAGTTTCTGAACAATATCCTGAATGTGAGCTTTCCACAACAGCTTACTATCTATCCGAACGCCTAGGAACTTGAACTGTTCCGTCTCGCTTATAATATGCCCATTCTGTCTGATCAAAATATCGGTTCTTGTTGAATTGTGAGTTAGAAACTACAAAAACTGAGTCTTACTGTGGTTTAGCATCAAATTATTTTCCACAAGCCACGAACTTATTTCATGAACTACATTTTTGATACTGTTTCAATATTACACAGAAGATCCTTCACTACCAAGGTGGTGTCATCAGCAAACAGCAATATTTTTGAATCACGTGTAATACTAGAAGGCATATGATATATATAAATAAGAAACAGCAGTGGCCCCAGCGCCGACCCTTGGGGAACGCCCCACTTAACTGTGCCCCATTGGGACTGAACATCACTTCCACTCTCAATATTGCAGAAAATTACCTTCTGCTTTCTGTTCTTAAAGTAAGAGGCGAACCAATTGCAAGCTACTCCCCTTACTCCAGAGTGGTCCAACTTCTGCAGTAATATTTTGCGGTCAACACAGTCAAAAGCCTTCGTTAAATCAAAGAAAACACCTAGCGTTCGCATCCTTTTATTTAATCCGTCCAAAACTTCACAGAAAAAAGAGAATATAGCATTTTCAGTTGTTAAACCATTTCTAAAACCAAACTGTACATTTAACAGCAAATTATGTGACTTTAAATGCTCCAGTAACCTTGTATATACAGCCTTCTCGATAACCTTATCAAACACCGACGACATAGAAATAGGTCTAAAATTGTCAACATTATCCCTGTCTTCCTTTTCGTAAGGTGGCTTCACTACCGAGTACTTCGATCGGTCAGGAACCCGACCACTTCTAAAGGAAAAGTTAGAGATATGGCTAGGTACTGGGCTAACATACATAGAACAATACTTCATTATTCTGCTAGATACCCCGTCATATGCATGAGAGTTCTTGGCCTTTAGTGATTTAATTATTAATTCAACCTCCCTCTTGTCAGTATCATGGAGGAGCATTTCAGGTGACACTCTCGGAAAACTTTTTTCTAAGAGCGCTATATGATTCCGTGTTGGGCTAGGTTTCTATTTAGTTCACCTGCTATATTCAGAAAGTGATTATTAAATACTGTACATATATGCGACTTATCAGTAACACGGACATTCCCACGACGCACTGATTCTATATGCTCGAACTGTCTCTGCAGACCAGCCACTTAGTTTACGACTGACCATATGGTTTTAGTTTTATCCTGAGACTTAGCTACTCTATCTGCATACCACATACTTTTTGCCTTCCTAATAACATTTTTAAGCACCTTACAATAATGTTTGTAATGGGCTGCAGCATATATATTTTGACTGTTTCTAACGTTTTGATGTAATTGCCACTTTGTTCTACAAGATATTCTGAGGACACTCTATATTATATTGCATTATTTATACGTTTTTAATTAGAGAACAGAGTGCTAACAACAATCATTACATTTAAACCTACATAATAAATCTTCAGCTCACACTTAAATATTTGGCAGAGGGTTAATAGAACCACTTTCGGACTATTTCATGGCGTTCCCACTTCAGCACAGCACGTCGGAAAAATGAACACCCAAATATTTCCATGAAAGCTCGGATTTCTATTATTTCATAACAATCCTACGCAGGTCGGGGTCAACAAACTAGTAACTGAAATTTCGTGAAATGATTCTGGAGCAATGAAAGACGCCTTTTTGTAAATGACTCCCTCCAGAACTTTCTAATCATATCCACGATACTGTCTACTCTATTTCTTAACAAAACAAGGTTGGCTACCTTTCTTCGTTGTCCTCCGTCAATTATGTGTGAGAAGGATCCCACGCCGCCCAGAAATACTCCAGAAGAGGACGAAAAAGTATGGTATACGTAGTCTCTTCAGCAGATTTGTTACATCTTCTAAATTTTCTACCAATAAATCTGACAGGTCACCATGTACATTTCTCAAAAGCATGGAATAACGCATTGTGCATTTATCATATTATCAGAGCATGAGAAGCTGTTTTGGTTTAGTAGAATGATGTTCACGTAAACATTTTACTCCTTTATACTAAATTCATGGTCAAAAGGTAAAAAGGTTCAGAGAGAAAATAAACACTACGTAGGCGCATGAAGAATACTGTCTTATCGTATTCAAACGATCCAGTCGACCAAGTACACGTGGCAGGCAGTGGTTGCTAAAGAACGGTGCACACTTCCACTTTCTTCTAGAATCATGTAACCTTCCACTTCTGAATATTCCTCGGGTCAAATCGATCATAGTGTTCACGCCATGGAAGAGACGTCTATTTCAACGAGCAGTGCCATAAATGCCTGTTATGAAATGTAATTAAATCAAGACCCTAAGCTGTCGACAGGAGTTGATATACATCAACGGGGACAGTTGAAAATGTGTGCCCCGACCGGGCAATGCGTGTGCATCCAGCAGAGAAGGAGGAGGTCAATGGCCGGTTAGCCTTAACTATATGAAGATGGTGTCTGTTCTATCGGAAATGTCCAAAAGACAGATACCATCTTCATATAATGCCTGTTACGGTTACCGAGCGAGGTGGGGCACTGCATAGCACAATGGACTCGCATTCTGGAGGACGACGGTTCAATCCAGCGTCCGGCCATCCAGATTTAGGTCTTCCGTGAGTTTCCTAAATCACTTTAGGAATAACAAAATGGTTTGTTTGAAAGGAGACTGCAAATTTCCTTCGCCATTCTTGACACAATTCGACATTGCGCTCCGTCTTTAGTGACCTCGATGAACGTTAAACCCAATCTTCTTTCATTCATCTTACACTTTGCCAAATTTACCTCGATTCACTGATTTCAACAACATATTTACTTACAATAATCTAATTAAAGATGACCTGAGATGCACAGTAACAACACGTATATTTTTGTGTTTGACGCGGTTTTCCCAATAAGACGTACCATGTGAATTATAACGTTATTGATCTCGGTGCGTTGAGTATTAATGAGAATATTCTCGTAAAACGGTTGTTTTAGGTCCTCTATTTGCTGCGACGATGACACAGTCGTGCAGTCTATCGGTAAATACTGTTCATGTCCCTCGTTATCACCAATACCGCACACGCTAAGCTCTCCCGTATGCCCTATGTTATCTTCTAAATCCGCATGTTTGCTTAATTAACACAGAAGCGGAGCGGCGAACAAAACGCATGATACATTTAATGAGCTCATCAGAGGTAGCGAGAGAAGACAGTGCCATGGATGCTCGTCAGGTGAACACAGACGCCTTGTGGTCTACACTTCAGTTTTGTGGTTACACTAGTCAAGTGTTTGCTGCTGATGCGCGTTCCGTTCTTACCAGTCATATTCCTGGCGACTGTTTGGTCATGACAATAAAATAAGAGCAGCCATAATTTTACGACTGCTACGGTCGCAGGTCCAAATTCTGCCTCGGGCATGGATGTGTGTGATGTCCTTAGGTCAGTTAGGTTTAAGTAGTTCTAGGTGACGACCTCAGATGTTAAGCCCCATAGTGCTTAGACACATTTGACCCATAATTTTACGAGGGTATTTGTCTGTGCTTATTGCTCATAGGGTGTACCCGGGGTCCAGGGGTAGCGTCTTTGATTCATAATCAAAAACATCTTCGGTCCCGGGTTCGATCCCCGCCACTGCCTAAACTGCGATAAATAATCAGCATTGGCGGCCGAAGACTTCCGGCGAATGACGCCAGCCTCATTCCTGCCAACGGCCTTGTCAAAGAGGGTGGAGGAGCGGATAGAGGTTTAGGGCACTCTCTTGTCCTAGGGGTGGGAAATTGCCCCCAAAGGCGGAAGAGTCAGCAATGATCAACGACATGAGGATGCAGAAGGCAATGGAAACCACTACATTAAAGACACGTAACGTGTATTCACAGGATATGTGGCCTGTAGTTGAAGAAGTGTCATGATGATCTCTCATTTTGGCAAAAGATTCCGGAATAGTCCCCCATTCGGATCTCCGGGAGGGGACTGCCAAGGGGGAGGTTACCATGAGAAAAAGATTCAATAATCAACGAAAGGATAATGTTCTACGAGTCGGGGCGTGGAATGTAAGAAGCTTGACCGTGGTAGGGAAACTAGAAAATCTGAAAAGGGAAATGCAAGGGCACAATCTAGATATAGTAGGGGTCAGTGAAGTGAAGTGGAAAGAAGACAAGGATTTCTGGTCAGATGAGTATCGGGTAATATCAACAGCAGCAGAAGATGGTATAACAGGTGTAGCATTCGTTATGAATAGGAAGGTAGGGCAGAGGGTGTGTTACTGTGAACAGTTCAGTGACCGGGTTGTTCTAATCAGAATCGACAGCAGACCAACACCGACAACGATAGTTCAGGTATACATGCCGACGTCGCAAGCTGAAGATGAACAGATAGAGAAAGTGTATGAGGGTATTGAAAGGGTAATGCAGCATGTAAAGGGGGACGAAAATCTAATAGTCATGGGCGACTGGAATGCAGTTGTAAGGGAAGGAGTAGAAGAAAAGGTTACTGGAGAATGAAAGAGGAGAAAGACTAATTGAGTTCTGTAACAAGTTTCAGCTAATAATAGCGAATACCCTGTTCAAGAATCACAAGAGGAGGAAGTATACTTGGAAAAGGCCGGGAGAAACGGGAAGAATTCAATTAGATTACCTCATGGTCAGACAGAGATTCCGAAATCAGATACTGGATTGTAAGGCGTACCCAGGAGCATATATAGACTCAGATCACAATATAGTAGTGATGAAGAGTAGGCTCAAGTTCAAGACATTAGTCAGGAAGAATCAATACGCAAAGAAGTGGGATACAGAAGTTCTAAGGAAGGACGAGATACGTTTGAAGTTCTCTAACGCTATAGATACAGCAGTAAGGAAAAGCGCAGTAGGCAGCACAGTTGAATAGGAATGGACAACTCTAAAAAGGGCCATCACAGAAGTTGGGAAGGAAAACATAGGTACAAAGAAGGTAGCTGCGAAGAAACCATGGGTAATAGAAGAAATACTTCAGTTGATTGATGAAAGGAGGAAGTACAAACATGTTTCGGGAAAATCAGGAATACAGGAATACAAGTCGCTGAGGAATTAAATAAATAGGAAGTGCAGGGAAGCTAAGACGAAATGGCTGCAGGAAAAACGTGAAGACATCGAAAAAGATATGATTGTCGGAAGGACAGACTCAGCATACAGGAAAGTCAAAACAACCTTTGGTGACATTAAAGGCAACGGTCGTAACATTAAGAGTGCAAAGGGAATTCCACTGTTAAATGCACAGGAGAGAGCAGATAGGTGGAAAGAATACATTAAAAGCCTCTATGAGGGTGAAGATTTGTCTGATGTGATAGAAGAAGAAAGAGGAGTCGATTTAGAAGAGATAGGGGATCCTGTGTTAGAATCGGAATTTAAAAGAGCTTTGGAAGACTTACGGTCAAATAAGGCAGAAGGGATAGATAACTTTCCATCAGAATTTCTAAAATCATTAGGGGAAGTGGCAACAAAACGACTATTCACGTTGGTGTGTAGAATATATGAGTCTGGCGACATACCATCTGACTTTCGGAAAAGCATCATCCACACAATTCCGAAGACGGCAAGAGCTGACAAGTGCGAGAATTATCTCACAATCAGCTTAACAGCTCACGCATCGAAGCTGCTTACAAGAATAATATACAGAAGAATGGAAAAGAAAATTGAGAATGCGCTAGGTGACGATCAGTTTGGCTTTAGGAATAGTAAAGGCACGAGAGAGGCAATTCTGACGTTACGGCTAATAATGGAAGCAAGGCTAAAAAAAATCAATACACGTTCATAAGATTTTTCGACCTGGAAAAAGCGTTCGACAATATAAAATGGTGCAAGCTGTTCGAGATTCTGAAAAAAGTTGGGGTAAGCTATAGGAAGAGACGGGTCATATACAATATGTACAACAACCAAGAGGGAATAATAAGAGTGGACGATCAAGAACGAATTGCTCGTATTAAGAATGGTGTAACACAAGGCTGTAGCATTTTGCCCCTACTCTTCAACCTGTACATCGAGGAAGCAATGATGGAAATAAAAGAAAGGTTCAGGAGTGGAATTAAAATACAAGGTGAAAGGATATCAATGATACGATTCGCTGACGACATTGCTATCCTGAGTGAAAGTGAAGAAGAATTAAATGATCTGATGAACGGAATGAACAGTCTAATGAGTACACAGTATGGTTTGAGAGTAAATCGGAGAAAGACGAAGGTGATGAGAAGTAGTAGAAATGAGAACAGCGAGAAACTTAACATCAGGATTTATGGTCACGAAGTCAATGAAGTTAAGGAATTCTGCTACCTAGGCAGTAAAGTAACCAATGACGGACGGAGCAAGGAGGACATCAAAAGCAGACTCGCTATGCCAAAAGAGGCATTTCTGACCAAGAAAAATCTACTAATATCAAATAATGGCCTTAATTTGAGGAAGAAATTTCTGAGGATGTATGTCTGGAGTACAGCATTGTATGGTAGTGAAACATGGACTGTGGGAAAACCGGAACAGAAGAGAATCGAAGCATTTGAGATGTGGTGCTATAGACGAATGTTGAAAATTAGGTGGACTGATAAGGTAAGGAATGAGGAGGTTCTACGAAGAATCGGAGAGGAAAGGAATATGTGGAAAACACTGATAAGTAGAAGGGACAGGATGATAGGACATCTGCTAAGACATGAGGGAATGACTTCCATGGTACTAGAGGGAGCTGTAGAGGGCATAAACTGTAGAGGAAGAGAGAGATGGGAATACGTCAAGCTAATAATTGAGGACGTAGATTGAAAGTGCTACTCTGAGATGAAGAGGTTAGCACAGGAAAGGAATTCGTGGAGGGGCGCGTGAAACCAGTCAGTAGACTGATGACAAAAAAAAGGGGGAGGCGCAACCTTGTTTGCACAACTCCTGTTGCATCAGAAGAGGAAAAAATATTGCTCATAGCTAACAAGATATTACGTGATGAAATTATATGATACATTTGTTGCAGAGGCGCGATGATAGCAAAGATTTGGAGACTGCCTCAGATGTTGTTACATTTGCGTGGGTAAAAAAATAAATTCTGACGATACACACTTAAATACATGAAGATATATAGAGAGTTGTGCGAAGCTCTCATTTTCTCTTTTTTGGCCTTCCGTTCCTCTAAGTGTACTACTGGCCATTAAAACTGCTACAGACGCTAAATTTAACCGACAGGAAGACGATGCTGGGATATGCAAATGATTAGCTTTTCAGAGCATTCACACAAGATTGGTGCTGGTGACGACACCTACAACGTGCTGGCATGAGAAAAGTTTCCAACCGATTTCTCATACACAAACTGCTGTTGACCGCTGTTGCCTGGAGAAACTTTGTTATGATGCCTCTTGTAAGGAGGAGAAATGCATACCACCACATTTCCGACTGTAATAGGTCAGATTGTAGCCTATCGCGATTGCGGTTCATCGCATCGCGATATTGCTTCTCGCGTTGGTCTAGATCCAATGAGTGTTTGCAGAATATGGAATCGGTGGGTTCAGGAGTGCAATACGGAACGCATTGCTGGATCCCAACGGCCTCGTATCACTAGCAGTCGAGATGACAGGCATCTTATCCGCATGACTGTAATGGATCGTGCAGCCACGTCTCGATCCCTGAGTCAACAGATAGACACGATTGCAAGGCAACCATCTGCTCGAACAGTTCGACGACGTTTGCAACAGCATAGACTATCAGCTCGGAGACCATGGCTGCGGTTACCCTTGACGCTGCATCACAGACACGATCACCTGCGATGGTGTACTCAACGACGAACCTGGGTACATGAATGGAAAAACGTCATCTTTCCGGATGGATCCACGTTCTGTTTACAGCATCATTATGGTCGCATCCGTGTTTGGCGACATCGCGGTGAACGTACATTGGAAGCGTGTATCCGTCATCGCCATACTGGCGTATCACCCGGCGTGATGGTATGGGGTGCCATTGGTTACACGTTTCGGTCACCTCTTGTTCGCATTGACGACACTGTGAACAGTGAACGTTACATTTCAGATGTGCTACGACCCGTGACTGTACCCTTCACCTGATCCCTGCGAAACCCTAGATTTCAGCAGCATAATGAACGACAGCATGTTGCAAGTGCTGTGTGGGCCTTTCTGGATACAGAAAATGTTCGACTGCTGCCCTCGCCAGCTCATTCTCCAGATCTCTCACCAATTGAAAACGTCTGGTCAATGGGTGGCCGAGCAACTGGATCGTCAAAAAACGGCAGTCACTACTCTTGATGATCTGTGGTATGGCGTTGAAGCTGCACTGGCAGCTGTACCTGTACACGCCATCCACGCTGTGTGTGAATCAATGCCCAGGTTTACCAAGGCCGTTATTACGGCCAGAGGTGGTTTTTCTGGGTACTGATTTCTCAAGATCTATGCACCCAAATTGTGTGAAAATCTAATCACATTTCAGTTCTAGTACAATATATTTCGCCAATGAATACCCGTTTATCATTTCCATTTCTTCTTGGTGTAGTATTTCCTATGGCCAGTAGTGTATATGATCAGGTAAAACGTTACGATCACCAACCTAGTAGCCAGTGTTTGCACATTTGGCACAGATAACAGCGACAACGCCTCGTGGCGTAGGAGCGGTGATGTCTTGCTAGGTCTGTGGAGGCAGCTGGCACCACATATGCAGGCACAAGTCACCTAATTCCCGTAAATTCCCTGCAGGGAGCGATGAGCTATGACGCCACGTTCAATCACATCCCAGATGTATTCGATCGTGTTCATATCTGGCGAGTTGGGGGGCCAGAATTTCAATCGTAACTCGCCACTTTGTTCCTCTAACCGCTCAATCACACTCCAGGCCTTGTGAGATGGCGGATTATCTTGTTGAAAAATGCTACTGCCATCGGGAAACGAAGGGTTGTTCGTGGTCTGCACCCAGTATACGATACTCCTTGGACGTCATGGCACATTGCACGAGATCCGCTAGTCTCATGGATGCCCACGTGAATGTTCCACTGAGCATAATGAAGGCGCCGGCAGCTTTTCTCCGTCCCATAGTATACGAGCTTTTCCCCTAGAAGACGCCAGATTTCCGCCCTCCCATCGGCATGATGAAGAAGAAGTCTCCATCGTAAAAATTCGATGTATGAAATTCCTACATTTTCGTTGGATGTTGCTTCCGGAAAGAATGCCCTATCACACTTTGTCACATTCGTCTAGACTAACGGAGTGTACGATAATTCCTCCGTAAGGGAACTACACAATCCGTCACATTCTACAACAGCACTCTCTCTTAATGAACACGATGGTAAAGTGGAGATATCAGGCTTGTAGATAAGGGCACCGTTAGTATCTTACGGCCCTTCCAAAATCTGATTCTGATTCATAGTAGAGTAAGGTAGGGGAGAATAGTTACGGTAAATCAAATATCCACCACTCATACACCACACATTTGTCTACTTGTACATAGACGGATTACGATAACCGTCTTGCAGACTACTTATCACCTGCTCGACTGGTTTCTTATAGCTATTGGATTAAATGAGTATTAACTGATAGCTTTAATGAATCGTTTGTTTCGAGTATATTTTTACATTTTACGAATGGTATCTACATTAACGTAACAGTTATATTACGTATTGCATCTTGTGTGACGGAAATGCACCTATAGCGTGCGCTGACAGTACAGGGCCACGTAAAGCACAATTTGTTAAACACAGTTTTAAGTAGTTTAGTTCTGTTAAACGAATTTTCCGAAATTGTTAATGTAATAACGGACTTCTTGTATCATGCAGCTGGAGACGCTAGATACATTAACAACATTTATAAAATATTGATACTGTACTAGTTGTGGTATTTTCAATCAATAAATATAAAGTGTTTGTACCGTCCCTACAGGAAGAATGGAATTGAAGTACCTGACATAGCTTTCACACTTGATGCCGAAAAATATTATATTCACTGTTATCTCGAGGGTGAGTACTATCAAGAACACTGTGCGCACCTCATGCTGTAAGGAAGGTGTATACTAACTGACCAAATGTACCAGTGCGTCTATTGGTAGACATTAATGTGAGGTACGTCCTCATTTCGCGTTTATAAAGGCTTTATCTGGGACACTGTCAATGAAACGCCTGGATATCTGTGGAGCCTTCTTCGCCAAGAAACGAAACCACAGAAATAGTGGTGTTCTGGAGTGAATTCGACGTTGTAACTCGTCCTAGAGGTATGCCAGTTGGTTAATGAAGAGAATCTAGACGGGTCAGGCTGCATCAGGAATGATATGGCCTGTAACGAATGCCTTAAGGATGCTGCTTTATTATAGGCTGCACTGTCATGTTGATCCAGTCATTATCTCCGAACTGTTCCACTACTGTATGCAGTACACGGTGCTGCAAAGTGTGTTTGGAGTTTTCTTAAGGACAGACGTAGGGCAAAATGCATTCTTGTACTTAAACATATATATCTCCAATGATTTTACACCTAACATAGTAACACTTAAGAACATTATGTACAACTTAATGCTTGATATTCTGTGCAATTTCTGTCTGGAACTGCTCATCGACGTACATTTTAAAAGCCTTTCATTTTTAATTACGATTGTTTCTACGAGGTTTGGTACTTAAATTGTGGCAACTATTCATCACAACCGATACAAAAGAGTTACATATTTTCACCTGTTATTGTCCTTCAAAGTAGTCACCAGCGATGTGTAGAACCCGTTGCCAGCGACATGGAGGGCGTAGTATACCGTCAGCAGAGCCTGTTCTGTAGACGGTGCAAATGGAGCGGTGTACTGCCTGTCGAATCTCTGGAACAGTGTGAAGCAAATGCGACGAAGTGGTTCCTCCATATTCGGAAACAAATTAAAGTCATAAGGACGTAAGTGCGGGCAGTATGGCGAATGCTACAGTACTTCCCAGTACCATCGACGGAACAGAGCAGCCACAGGTTGCGCTGTATACTACCGTGCATTGTGCAAACTGATGGATGGGTTGAGCAGGAAGTGTCGCAGCTTCTTTCGCAAAACTGGTAGCAGGTGATATCCAAAAACTAACAGTAACACTGTGCATTGACGGTCTGCAGTGGAGGAACGTAATACGTTAAGATAACACCATCACAGTCGTACACGAGATTCACCATACCTTTGGACCGCTCCATTCGCACCATCAACAAAACAGGCTCTGTTAACGATATACTACGCCTTCCACGTTGCTGGAAACGAGTTGTACACAACACTGATAACTACTTTGAAAGACAGGAACAGATGCAAACATGTAACCCTTTAGTATCGATTGTGAGTAAATAGTTGCCACTATTTAAGTTCCAACCCTAGTATAATGTACCTTTTCTCGTGAACTAAACAAGCAATAGACCTGGAATTTCACAGTTTACATCTGCATAAGAGGCTAATAAAACGTGTGGAACAAATTTTTGTTTAAAGTCACAGGTGATTTGAAACTAATTTTTCAGTTTTCTATTACCCGGGACTAGTCTATTATTTTCAGATTTTAAAGCGTAACTTTTCTCAGACAAAAGATAACAGAAAAGTGCTCCACAATAATATTCAGTAAGTAATTGTTAATAAGTGTGCCAAATGTCAGGATATTAGCTTTCACAGTTCCTGAGAAAAGGTACATTATAACTGACAAAAGTCAGTTTACAGTAACTCGCATTTAAAGTTTTTATTTCAATTTTTGACAGTTTTGCTATACATTTATATGACTAATGCTGTCTATAATCATAATCTACATTCTCTTCCTCGTCTTTCTGGCGTAATCTCTAGCTCTACCTCCTTTGCCCGGCCAAATTTTGCATTTTTCTTCTGGTGCCTGTGCTTTGTCCATTAGAGCTTCACTGATACTTCTAGGTATCTTCAGTGTGAATGCAACTGGATGGAAGCCTCCTATCTGCACGCACTTATCCTATCTACATTACCACTACTAATCACTAAACAGTCATCACATGCAGCTATCTTCACAACAGTTCAGAACATAAATACTGTCTCTGGATAATGCATTCATATAACGTGACTGTAGCTCTCATTTGTATCCAGTGTTTTCCCATGTAGAAAATTCTAAGTCTGTTAACAAAATCCAGTGGAAAACTCTTCTTCGGCACTGCACACAGCATCATCAATTCATTCACTAATTTTGATCTCGATTAACTCAGTGACGTGTCGAAAATTGTTCCGCACACCTAGCAACAGCATCTGTAACACTGTTATTTAAATTGCCTGTACCTTTTACATGTGAAATTCGACATTTTCTCCCTTTCTTGAATATGTTTCAACTGTTACTACCCAATTTCAGCAAAACAGTTTGTTGTATGCAAAACTAAAAACTGAAATAATTTTCTATCACTTACTATTAAGAAAAGAACATGTTGTAAACAAAGGAACAAACAAAGATAGGCTTTCTCACAGCCTTCTAGACTTATCTGCAGTTCGTTTCGGTTGTGTGAACGAAAAATTTACGCACAAAAAATTTCTAGCGTGGAGAAAGTGTGGATCGCAGCACAGAAAGAGGGGCACGGCAGGCGCAGACGGCCGAACAAACTTTTTTAAAACATATTTCTAGCCAGAATTCGATTATGAAACTTTTAGATGTTATTCTTAAGGAGTCAGTCTAATAAATTAAGTAATAAAAGAGTTCGAATTTTTTCACAGTTTTGCCCTACATCAGCACGCATTAAGGGAATCACTTCCTTTCTTCGATAAAAACCCTTATACGGCAACACTGCCTCCTCCAAACATCACTGTTGGCACTTCACGTGGCGCCAGGTGACATTTTCCGGGCATTCTTCGAACCCAGACCTTTCCATCGCACTGCCACTTGTTGCAAGCTGATTCACCGCTCCGAGCAACTCGTTTCGAGTCACCCACTGTCCAATGGTGTCGCTCTTTACAAAAACTCAACCGTCGCTTATAAACACTGACCACAGAAATGTGTAGCTTATGAGGCACTTCTCCACCGTTGTACCCCATACTTTTTTAACTCCCTAAGGACGTCATTGTGGACTGCTGGTGCCACTCTGAAAATCACAAGAGAGTCTTTCTGCATACTTCGTGATAATTTTTACAACCATCCTCTGCAATGTCCGACGGTCGCTGCCTGTCGGTACATGAGGATCGCTTGGTTCTGCTTTATAATTTTTCCTTCCTTCGCATTCGCACTTCACATTCATATCACCAACAGTGGACGTGGACAGCCTTAGCAAGGTTGAAATATTCCTGATGCATTTGTTGCTCAGCGACGTTCAACGACTATTCCACGTTCTAACTCAGTGATCTCTCCTGACCGACCCATTCCGCTGTAAACTGCTGCTCTATTGACAACATGATACGGCCCACCAAATACGCAGACGGATCCGCCTCTCGCGACATCTTGTGGTCAACTTATGAGGCGGCAGATCTCTCTTTCTTCTTTGTATATGTTTGATTCCTTTTTAAGTAGATTCCACCGTGTTGTGTACATAGTTCCGCGTAGTCAACGCATACACAACTTTCCCACTAGAGCGCGCCCCGCTAAACACAACAGCGCAGGTGCAGCTCTCGTCCGTCTCCGCACTACGAGATGGCGCTGTCTTAGAGACGGACCAAATTCTGCTTCTTTAGTTCCGCATATTTATATGTAACGTAGCCAATGAGATTGCTGCTAACGTAGAACCTTTTCTCCTCGCGGATCACACTCGCACAGTGATACCGGAACGCGCGAGGTATTATAACGAGTGTACAGACCTCCGAGTCAGTCTGTACCAGTCTATAGTCAAGTTTCAGTCTGTGCCTCATAAGATTACCATATTCGTGTACATAGCTATGAAGAGAAATGTATAGACACTTTGTCAAGTATCAGAGATATGTGAGAATAAGATTAACTTACCAAGACCAAAGGAACTCCAGATTGTCAATTGTAAATAGCATCCAGAACCAAGTTAAGTTATTTATATGCTTTTTATTATTTTAATAAATGTGTGTGAAAATTAATTAAGTTCTGTTTAAAGTTGGTCACTGTCAATCTGCTACTCTAAGCTTGCAAGTGGCATTTCTATCGTCTGACCTAACGGCAGAAGATAAACACGCTACGATAAGACCACGACACATATGGCTGACACTCGCCTACTTCGCTAGAGCGACAAGTCAAATAATCTGATGGTGTGTGAACCCAAGGTCTTACAGTACGCACACCACATATCGTCACAACAGCTTGTCAACACCTCTGTTGAGCAGCCAGAAATAACCTGAAACATGACACTCGTAACTTGCATTCTCCGGTCAACATTTCAGTTCGACTTGACTGAAAAGTTATCATGCCCTCCACTTTGAAAATGAGAAAGGAAATGACTGCGATAATTTAAAAGTGTACTGTTTTCAAGCTTAAGTTATATATAAAAATCAATTGTTTCTAACCCCCAAAAATATTTTACAAAAAATATCAATTTTGAATACCTTAACCAGCATTTAGTACAGTTCAGAGCCATTCTGTTTCGTGCTAATAACGATACTGAAAGTAATAGTTCGTGTAAACCAAAGTGTTGCTTGTCTAAAATTGGTAAATTTTTACTAGACTTGCCACGCACTTTTTCTGTACGGTAGGTAGTGCACAAGCTATACTAGAACGAAACGAAAACGGCTTTTGAAATATTTTAGTTCAAACGGAAATTCACTTTTACCAATTCCTTTACTCTGTCTTAGATTCTGCAAAGTTCTACCGAGGACAGTTTCGGTTCATCATCTCACCAACCCAACGATTGATTAGCAGTTCTCGTGTCTCTTGTGCAATGCCCTCTTTTCCTTCTTCAAAATTTAAAACCTTGCCAACAAATATTCTGTCTCAAGTTGTTCAGAACAATGCTTTGTTTGCCAATGTTTGTCCCAAAATCTGTATACAGCAAGTCCTTTTGATTTGTAACTCTCGTTAGATCAATTTTAATACGTATCTTGCCTATCCAGTGCGAAACAAGCTAGCCCCTATTTCGCAAGCACAGTGGGGAGGTTTGCCTGCAGTATCGTTGTCAGATTACTTGTTTTCTTTTCTTTGTCCTGGCTTACCTCGCGCAGGTATATCACAATGTTTTTGAATGACAAAACTGTATGGCAAATAGAGTCATACCTTACCTTTTTTACCGACGAACCTTCTGCGTAATGTTGGTGGAATTCGAATTCCAGCAATAGTTCTTCGCGAAATCATGAAAATAATAAATTTGGTGCGAAACCAACGGTACAGATTTAAACGTTTTGGAATGCGCGTTGGTAATATCTAGAGTTAAATTCCAATGTTTTCTGTAGTGTGCCGTGGACTGAGGGCAAGTAGCGCTATTTATTTATATCTCTCTGAGATATGGAATCATTGTGACTGCGCTCAGCTTGATGCTATTTGAGATGAGAAATAAGACGTTTCGCCTTTTCTTTTTGTCACAATACCCCAGAACAAGACAAACTCAATATATTACACTGACACAGTCAGATCAACACCTCATAGCATTTTCTAAGACTGTAAAGAAGGACACGTGTCTCAGACTTGGTGTGCACTATTGTGGGATGGTGCCTAACTTCCAGTTCTCTTGCACAGACACCTTATTCAAACACAGTGGTCGTAATGATATTCACCTGTCTATAATTTTGCAACCAACGTAACGCTACAAGAAATGTTTATATGAAATGCATGACGGATGATAATATGGTTCTCCTGCCTCTCAATCACCAGTGTAATGTGGTACTTTCCATTTCACTAACGAATACCTTGTTTATAAAGTGCATAAGAAGGAAACACTGACAAGAGGAACGGTACTCGACAACCGGCCAGCTTCATGCACATTTTCCGTGGACAAATAACTTACGGGATTGCAGCCGGGTGGCGTTTTCACCAACAGCAGACATTTCGACAGGTGCACACCCTGTCATTTTCAAGGCATAAATGCAATGAGAGAGCGAAAGCCTCAGTATTCAGAACTTAGGGTGAAAGACAACACAACGCACTCACACATTGTATACAGAAGCGCCATCAGACAACGAAAGACGACCAAAGTCAGAGGTTATCAATAGTAAATATTAACAATCTGTAAAATCGACGTAGGAAATAGTATTAACTCTATCCATTTGTTGCTCAGCCAGAGAGAAAGAGAGAGAGAGAGAGAGAGAGAGAAAGCACGATTTCACACAGAATTTAATCATAAACTTCAGTCTATGATTATAGGGTCACTTGCGGATTTAATCTCAGTTACTTCCTTAACAACACTACCCCGGTATTTGGTACTGCATGACAGAATCTCCATGTTATATTCCACATGATGATATGTGCCAAGGCGATGGCCTGCAGTAGCAGATATTTTCGACTGTTGTAAGCATGTGTAAGGCATATTGCTCAATACACAAGTCCTCCACAGTCCTGATGGTCTTACGAATATGTCACATGCCAGAACTACAAACAATACGGCGGCAATCGGCCTTGTGCAAACAAATATAATCTCGTATGGTTCACAAAAGAGTTCCAGTCTTGGTCGGAAGACGAATTTCATTTCAGTTTCGGCAGGATACGAAAAAACGAGCGCAGGCTTTATTGCCATCTCGTTATTATTATCACTCATACGATTCACAGTTGATCAGTAGTGCAACGACCGTCTATCTGTCTTTCACTGTAGCCGTTCTGGCGAAAGGTGACTTTGAGGTTGGCTAACCCAACTGTTGACTTCCAGAGCCACCGATGATGTGGGCACGATGAACCAAGATCAGAAGTACCGCTCGTTGTATCGATCACTATTTGTATGATTTAACCGATCAATGTTTGAAAGTTTATCACACTTGCTAAAGATAATGTCAGATCGCTAGAGCGAATCCGTTGCTTAGCATTTGTTTCATGTGTTGCGCGTTCATCTTGCTTCCTGTAGCCGTTCTTCTTATCTGAATGTTCAACTGAGCTGGACGCCAATTTTGGCTGCTGCAGCAACAGCACATGTTAAAGTGTTAATACATTTACATCGGGCTCGACTGCTAACTTGCGTGTGGACTCGTACACAACCTGGAAGGCGAAACAAGATGGTAAATAAAAATGATACAAACGATGATTATTTATTACTAATGTGTAGTAAGCCATATCTTATTCAAACATGTATAGAGGACGTTAGGGGCATAAGTGCAGATATTTTTATTGATGACTGAGGATAGTCTACTCAACAGCTTTACTTCTGTATTCATTTGCAGAGACGTAATTATAGGCATTACTAGTCAGATACATCACTGGCCATTAAAATTGCTACACCACGAAGACGACGTGCTACAGACGGTAAATTTAACCGACATGAAGAAGATGCTATGATATGCAAATGATTAGCTTTTCAGAGCCTTCACACAAGGTTGGCGCCGGTGGCGACACCTATAACGGTACTGACATGAGGAAAGTTTCCAACCGATTTCTCATATACAAACAGCAGTTGACCGGCGTTGCCTAGTGAAACGTTGTTGTGATGCCTCCTGTAAGAGGAAGAAATGTGTACCATCACGTTTCCGACTTTGATAAAGGTCGGATTGTAACCTATCACGATTGCGGTTTATCGCATCGCGACATTGCTGCTCGCGTTGAATCGGTGGGTCTAGGAGGATTACAAGGAACGCTGTGCTGGATTCCAAGGGCCTCGTATCACTAGCAGTCGAGATGACAGGCATCTTATCTGTATGGCTGTAACGGATCGTGCAGCCACGTCTCTATCCCTGAGTCAGCAGATGGGGATGTTTGCAAGACAACAACCATCTGCACGAACAGTTCGACGATGTTGGCAACAGCATGGACTATCAGCTCGGTGACCATGGCTGCGGTTACCCTCGACGCTGCATCACAGAGAGGTGCGCCTGCGATGGTGTACTCTACGACCAAACTGGGTTTACGAAAGGCAAAACGTCATTTTTTCTGATGAATCCAGGCTCTGTTTACAGCATCATGATGGCCGCATCCGTGTTTAGCGACATCGCGGTGAACGCACATTGGAAGCGTGTACTCGTCATCGCCATACTGGCGTATCATCCGGCGTGATGGTATGGGGAGCCATTGGCTACACGCCTCGGTCACCTCTTGTTCGCATTGACGACACTTTGAACAGTGGACGCTACGTTTCAGATGTGCTACGACCCGTGGCTCTATCCTTCATTCGATCCCTGCAAAACCCTACATTTCAGCAGCATATTCCACGACCGCATGTTGCAGATCCTGTACGGGCCTTTCTGGATACAGAAAATGTTCGGCTGCTGCCCTGGTCGGGCATTCTCCAGATCTCTCAGCAACTGAAAACGTCTGCTGGCAGCTGTACCCGTACACGCCATCCAAGCTCTGTTTCACTCAATGCCCAGGCGGATCAAGGCCGTTGTTACGGCCAGAGGTGGCTGTTCTGGGTAATAATTTCTCAGGATCTATGCACCCAAGTTGAGTGAAAATGTAGTCACATATCAGTTCTAGTATCATATATTTGTCCAATGAATACCCGTTTTTCATCTGCATTTCTTCTTGGTTTAGCAATTTTAATGGCCAGTTGTGTAGAGCACACGCCATTATCATTTACATTTTGTAGAGGTGCAACAATACTACGAGCACTTGGATATTGTTCCATACAGTAGCTGATTTAACATTAGTCTCATTGCAAATTTCTTCTGGGCGACAGGTCAGGCGTTGAAGAGGGAATTGAGGGGGTAAAACGTTAGCCTATACTGACTGGTGTAGTCCACTTAGCTGTACAGTGACGACCATGCAAAAACATAAAGTAGCAAATTATGTGACGTGTTTTGAGGACACTATTTTACATGGAGAAAAAATGACCAGCTCACTCATTTGTGTACATTTTAACATACACACATATAATAGTATCTGCACTTGCATACTTACATCCGCTAAACAGTGTGTATATATGTTTATAATTTTATGGTACTCTACCACCATTTATGACGAGAAGGATGTTGATAACAACTAGCCTGTAGATACAAATGATTGTGAGTTACCTTCCTACAAATAGCACGCACCAAAGCACGATCAACCTTCCTCCTGACCAACAGAGCAAGAACTGGAAGGCAGCTATCATTTTCGACCACTCCAGTGAATCGTAAATGCTGGTGGATTGAATTGAGACAGTCTACTTAAAAAAACACTTAAATTCTCACTTCGTGAGGCCAAACAACAAAAGTATCATCTAAATATCTCAGAAGCACCCATATTACGATGCCGATGATTGCAGCGCACGTCCCTCGAAACCTTCCATAAGCAAACTAGCAACAATGGGTGACAAAAGGCACCCCTAACAACTATATCTGTTCATAGTACTGGTCATCGAATAAGGAGTTAGAAGATATCATACAGGTCGATTAGGTTCGTTACTCTACCATAAAACCTAAACACAATTAACCATACCGAATCAGACAGACGGACACGACTGAAGAGAGAGGCCACATCAAACTTACTAGAACATCATTCAAATGCAGTCCCTGTAATCGACGCAAGAAATCCGTCGTGTTTTTAATGTAATGCAAACAACGACCTCACAGTGGTCTCAACAGAGTATCAATCTGTCTGCCTACGCCGTGTCTTAAGCAGTAGTCAGTTCCACGAATGCAACTTGTATTTTGGGCCTTTCTAGCATCCTAATTCAATGTGTGATGTCAAAACCACGTCTTTCTGGCAGTAACTACGGTCAGCAGTAAAGCCAGCTTGTTGGAAAGGAACAAAACTGTCAAGCTACATATAAAATATTGAACTTTTCAGAGATACGTCGCCCAAATGGTAACAAAAAAAAGGTTCAAATGGCTCTGAGCACTATGGGACTCAACTGCTGTGGTCATTAGTCCCCTAGAACTTAGAACTACTTAAACCTAACTAACCTATGGACATCACACACATCCATGCCCGAGGCAGAATTCGAACCTGCTACCCTAGCAGTCGCTCGGTTCCGGACTGCGCGCCTAGAACCGCGATACCACCGCGGCCGGGTAAATGGTAACATATCAACCGATCTAAGTACGATACGTGGTAACTCGTCAAAGTACGTGTGCATATTGTGTGAGTGTATTGAACCGGAGATCTAGAACCGACTGAGAGGTTTCGTCCCACCATAGCCCTCAGTGGTTCATAACCCCACAACAGGCCACAGCTGTCCACCCACCCCAACGTCACCCCACACCGAACGGAGGGTTATTTTTCAGTTCAGTGGAGCCCCCTGGGAACGTCTCAAACCAGACGAGTGTAAAAAAAAAAAATCGCTCTGAGCAGTACGGGACTTAACTTCTGAGGTCATCAGTCCCCTAGAACTTAGAACTACTTAAACCTAACTAACCTAAGGACATCACATACATCCATGCCAGAGGCAGAATTCGAGCCTGCGGTCGTAGCGGTCGCGCGGTTCCAGGCTGTAGTGCCTAGAACCGCTCGACCTCTCCTGCCGGCAGATGAGTGTAACCACAATGTTTGCGTGGTAGAGTAATAGTGGTGTACGCGTATGTAGAGACAGTGCTTGCGCAGCAATTTTCGACATAGTGTAACTGAGGCGGAATAAAGGGAACCAGCCCGCATTCGCCGAGGCAGATGGAAAACCGCTTTGGAAACTACTCACAGGCTGGGCGGCACACCGGTCCTCACCACTAATCCGCCGGGTGGATTCGTGCCAGGGTAGGGCACGCCTTACAATTCAGGAAGCAGCACGTTAGACCGAGCGGCTAGCCGGGCTGGCGTCAAAGTATGTACTTCCGTATTTGATGATGGCTGTTTTAGAAGTGAAAGCGAGGTTGAAAAATCCGATAAGACAAATGTCTTTACAAGAGGGACGTTGTGTTTCAAGTAGGAACATTCATCGCCTGTACAATTAATTTTCTTGTCCTTGATCTTCAAAGGCAAGTGAGCAATTCTTAAGGGGGAAACACTAATATCCAAACTGGCTAAGAAACAGCTTAAAATATTCCAAAGACACAAAGGAACTGTTTATTAACTGTACTTTACCAGTTTCAGATTCTGTTGGTTTGATTCAAATCATTAAAATTATTTCTTTTAGTCGGTAATTTTTGTTCTTATTCTTTCTCAGGTAAATTACGGTGGTCATTCAGTAAGTAGACAAACACACACACCGAAGACTACGTCTAATGCTGGGGAGTGAAACTTTCCTGGCAACCTTGAGAGAAGTATTAGTCATTTGTTTGATTAACATGTAAGTAAACATAAGGTAAAGCTTTAGTTACGATGGCTTGTCCACTCAAGCGAAGTATTTTTAAAGACCAGCTTTCTCCGATCCGATTTCTACTTATGGGAAGAGTACAACCGTCATAAATATTGCCTCGGGTGGACAACAGTACGGCAGCTGTTTCATGAACTGTGTGAGTTATTGTGAGTGACAGCAGAAGTTAAAAGTGGCAACAAGAACGTAAACGAAGAGAACCGTTGCGAGGTACCGTAGCAACGTAAACCTCGGTGATACAAGTTCACATTGATTCACCAGCCCAAGAAGACCGACGGCTTAAGGTCGAACAAACTACTGAAAAAAAGTTGAGTAATGGTTGGAGCATATTTTACCATTAGAAAGAAACTGAGCTGCCTAAGACGTTTTTTAAGGGTTCTCAGAGAAATTACCATGGATACCAAGGAACAGAGATCTCCCTTTTGCACGGAGATCAAAACTCGTTTCTACAGTGATAATGATGCATTTTTATCAGTATTTAGACTGTGATTAGATCTGTAAACATCATGTTCAGACAGAATCCAAGTGCCAAGGTATTCAGTGGAAACAACATGAATCATGTGTGTTTAAGACAGTGAAAACACATAAACTACCTGGTAAGGTAGTTTCAGACATCTTTTGTAGTGCCATGTTCCAATTTCATATTTAGTATTGGAGGAGAAACACAAATCACGCACGATTGAGAACAAAATCAAGCTTGCGCTGAAGAGGAAGAGTCCGGGATGGCAGAGGAAGGCATGCTGTTTCTTCTAGACGTCATTCGATCTAATACGGTACATTGACACTGGGAACTATTGGAAAATTTGGTTTGGAGCTCCTACCTCATCCTCCTTACAGTTCTGACCTTGCCTATTCGGATTTTTATCTCTTTGGCATGATGTGAGAGACGTAAAGCAAGTTCAACAAAAATGCAGAAAGAAGGGCAAAAGTAGAAAACTGACTTCGAGGGCAATATAACGAATTCTGTAAGAAGCTTTGTAAGAATACGGGACAAGTGCTTAGACATTAGTGGAGATTAACGTCGAGATTGTCGTTTTGTTCTCAACTCATAAATTGGTCGATAGCAATACCCGTTCTCCATTTTTCCCATCTTCTGCAAGGTCCATTCAGTTCCGAGTATAAGTTTCAGATCTTGTTTCATCAGTCTGACGTACTGAAGTCTTGGTCCTTTACGTGAATTCTCCCCAGGCATTTTTCGTTTTATTAATTTCACAACGTTCAAAGTCTGTGTAGGTGTCAAAGCCACCGGTCCTGCCGTTCCTCGATATTCCTCCACAACGTGCTTTTCTCTCCTTTTACAATTTTCAGCACTATCATCGGCTTTAATTTCATTATCAGTTTACTAGCAGCCGGTTTCGACGATACACTTCATCGTCAGGCACTCTAAATACATAAAGGCTGCATTTCTCCAAAAACATCAATCAGAAAGTGTCATGAGAAAATAGCCGGTATCTGCATCAGCTCTTGTAGGCAGCCACACTCGGTGAGACCACAAACAGAAGCGGGAAATTCTGATCAATGTCGTTTGTGAAAATTTCGCCGCTATGTATTTTGAGAGTCTGCCAGTGACGAAGCGTATTGTCGAAACCGGTAGCCAGTAAATTGATAATGAAATTACAGCTGACGGGAGTGTTGAAAATTTCTATGTTCCTTTCGGCTGTGGTCGTCGATCCTATTTAACAAGGATGGATATGCCGAAATTTTCTCTCCATTGTTGTTGAGAACTTCTTCATTTCTCATTCTCTCTATCAACGAAATCTTTAGAGCTCTTCTCCAACACCATGCCTCAAAAGCCTGTAATTCTTTCCTTTATGATTCCCTTACTGTACACGTCTCAGAGCCACACAGGGCAACACTGCAAGCATTGTGTTTAGCGATTAATTGCGGTTCTGCTTACACCGGATGACCGTCCTCGGCCAGGAAGGTGGCGACCTGGTGGAGAAGTCCCACTCGTTCAATGTTTTGGAGCGGCACAACACTGTTACCTCATGTTGTGAGGTGTGCAAGAAGCTCCCACTTGTACTAAACCTCCAGGAAAGTCTCAGTTTAGTCAGTGAGTCCGTCGAGGATGGTATAAGAGGCGTATGGTGTAACTGGAAGCGCTTTCACATCCGAGTTTTACGGAAATTAATACAGTCGGTTCTTAGAATATTTTAGTGAGTCGTCGTGTAAGATTCTTTTTGCTTATTTTTCCGAGAAGCGCTGGAAGTTTGTATCCCCCGCAGAAGCAGCACCGGCGCCCTCGTTTCTGTGTAAAGTGAAAATCTGTCTACTTCCTGTGATTCTAAGTGATGGAAAAGGAAGCTGTATTATTCGGAAAAACATTCAAAATTGATGCCATTATGATGTAATTATTTAGTAAAGACCATAAACGTGTAATACCGTTACAATTAATAATGATTTAACTGAAAACTAACAATTTCCTGAGAGCGTGGTCTTATGACATAGCTACACCGGAAGCATCTTACCGGCGACTGACGATCTTGGTGTACAGCCTGTACCTCCTACTTCCGCTCGTTATATTTCTTAGCCGTACATTTTCATTAGTTTCAACATTGGTCGATATCGGCATTGTAATGTTGCTGTAAGGAAGAACTTATAACCTGTAGACTTCTTCTAATATCTGTACTGGGAAAAGCGACTTTTATTAGCAAATATTTATTAAGCAAAATATCATATTTTGCCCAAAAATAACTGTGTTTTCCCTACGTACCTCACTGCTGACGTAACAGGTCTAGCCATAGTGCCTCACGCCGCCGTCTACTGACAACGCCTCTTGGTCCACCAGCTCTTTCTGCCAGCGTGGCAACTGAAATCTTGCTCCAGACTGTGTGCGTTGTGCAGTAGCGCCTTACTCACTAAATGCTACATGATATCTGCAGACACAATACAAATCTGCGAAACTGTGAAATAAAGAAATTAGTTGTGGGTAGAACCTAAGGGATACCTTACACCCCTCCCACTAGCTCTTTGGGAAGGGAAGAATATGTAGGCGTAGTCAGGTGTTTCCTTTCAAGAACACAATTGCAAAGCCGGTGTTTCGCAAGTTTCTAACAGTATCAGAACTTGAACTTTATATGGTTATTTACAAGTAGCCGTTCGTCTTCCAAATTACTCAACATACTCCGGTCCAGACCCCATCCCCCTCTCCCACCTACCTTCAAGGAGCGGAGTGGCGCAGTAGTTAATACACTGTACTCGCATTCGGGAGGACGACGTTTCAAACTAGCGTCCGGTCATGGAGGTTTAGGTTCGCCGTGTTTTCCTTAAATCGCTCCAGGAAAATACCGGGATGGTTCCTTTGAAACGGCCGATTTCATTCCCCATACTTTACATAATCCGACCTTGTGCACCGTCTCTAATGATTTCGATGTCGGCGGGGCGTTAAACCCGGATTCTTATTTTCATATTACACCATTCTGAAAATAACTTGTTCAGGCCTTCTATGGCGTTTTGTGTTGATTTAATAAACCAGTTTTACTCTGCAGCCATTAGTCTGTTTAATTATTGAATGACAGACATTCAATTAAGCTAATTTTGATTTATAAATTAAAGGACTTTCTATTTTGTACGTTGTTGTTATTCAGTATACAGGGTGAAAAGTATTTAAACCGACAAACTCTGGGAGGTTGTAGGGGGACATCAAAACAAATATTTTTCCCTAATGTCTTTTTTTCCTATGAGGAGTATTTCAACCGGTAGAGGAAGATTTCTCTGGTGGCAAATTAATTAAACCAAGAAACAATTTTCCATTTTTTTATGACCAAGAGACAACACATTAACACAACCCAGTTTGAATTAGAGAAGAGTTTCATAAATGCCTCCATTAACATGTAAACAAAGTTTACACCGTCGTATCATGTTGTGTATGACACGGGCAAAAACCCCAGGAGTATCCTGAACTGTTCCTGCTGCTGCTACTATCCGGGCAACCAGATCCTCTTCTGATGCAACAGGAGTTTGTGCAAACAAGGTTGCGCATCTCTCCCCACACAAAAATTCCAGAGGGGACATAGGTGGGGATCGAGCAGGTCATGGTACAGGGCCACCTCTGGCAGTCCATGTTTTTGGGAACCGTCGGTCCCGGAATGGACACACACGACGACTGAGATGTGCCGGCGCCCCGTCATGATGGAACCACATGCGTTGTCTTGCAGGGAGCGGGACGTCTTCCAGCAATTCTGGAAATGCTCTGGCGAGAAACCTGTAATAGTGCCTGCCATTTAATGTCCTAGGTATCAGATACGACCCAATTAAACAATCCCCAACAATACCGACTCACACATTAACGAAGAACCGCACTTGTTGATCAATCCGCTGTGCGGCTCGTCCGCTGTGGTGCGCCACGTAGTACGCACCAGACGCATCAGTGTACTTACTCCAGGTGTATCGCTCCATTAGTAAACAGAGTCAATGCACTACTACACTGGTGGACAGCAGTTACCTACAACTGATGAGCGTAATACGCTCTCTAACGACTAAAGATCGTAATATGGCTTCTAACAACTGAAGAGCGTAATACAGCCTCCACCGGTTTAAATAATCCTCATAGTAAAAAATGACATTAGGGAAAAATATTTGTTTTGGTGTCCTCTACAACCTCCCAGAGTTTGTCGGTTTAAATACTTTTCACTCTGTGGACAACTATGTGAAAAATGCGAACTCTTCCTTATCCAGGTAAATAATTTACTCCTTCTCCTGCTCAATATCGGTTTAACTATTACAGAAAATAAGTCGGTTTCATTGTTTCAGGGACGCCAATGCCCAACCGACGTGCTTGTGTTGATATTTTGCGTGCTGAATGACGAGTGCGCTGGCAACATTTTTAGGGAAATCCCCTGGCGGCCGCACACAAATTGTCCTCAGAGCGCCGTGTGACGTTCCCGCGATAAGGCAAGGGGCGTCTTTATTTTCGCTCGTGACGGCGAGACACGGACGTATTTCTCGTCGCGCGGAGAAATATTGCAGTCGGAACATATGGGACAGCGCGGCACGGCGCACTGGGGTCGCCGCTCCAGGGGCTACAGAAACGGATGGCCGCGTCGTGTGTCGAGCGCAGAGGCGAAAGAGTGAGGAAGGACGACTGCGTGCGGTCGCCGCCCCGCCGCCGCCGCTGCCGTTGGCGCGGCAGAAAAACGAGGCCCGCTCTGATTGCGCCGACGTGAGCTACGGCTTTCATCGGCGCCGGGACTGCCGTGCAGGACGAGCCGGTGCGGTCGCACCTGCCGCCGGCAGTCGCCGCCCGCGGCCCCGGCCCAGGGGGGCCAACGTAATTGCCGGCCGTCACAAACAGAGGCGCCGCGCTAATGGAGCAATTAGGTGTCGCCTCGGATCTGGCCGCGGAGCTGAGGCCGGGAATCCCCTCCGTCCAGGGCTGGCACCTGTGGTGCGGCTGCGCCAGAGCAGGCTGCTCCACACGCGCGTCCAGTCATTAATGGGTCCACGCTGCGCGCTGCGCCTGCCGCCCCAGACAAAGCGCTGCCAAATAACAAGCGCGGTGGGGGACGAGGGGGGGAGGGGGACAGAAATCTTCTCGCGTCCCTGGGCTTCGGTCTCAGCACCACTTTCGCGCTGGGGGTGGAAAAAGCCGACCGGTTAAAACTACAGGATCAGTCCCGTCCGCCTGCAACATCGGCAACCCGCACGACAGAACAGAGATGCGAGGTGCCTACGTCACAGTGAGTGAAACCGAAGCAGGAGTTACGGTACGACAGGGGCCGCTTAAGGACATGAAAACACAGTCTCGTTTCTCAGCCAACGGCCGCCAGAGACGGCTACCAGAGCACCGGGGATCGTCAACAGCACCAAAAGTCGCGATCAAAGCAGACTATTTGACTGCGTCAGCCACGTGCTCGAAAATAGTCCCAGAAGATCCATCCGTCAACCGGTCTCATCAGACGACGCATCGCCGACCAGGAGGCAGTTTCCATACGCCACCCGGACTTGTAGGGATCTGCATATCCGGCCGCAACATCCAAGGGCCTCGTCTGCTGGCAGCCCGGATCGTCAGGAGTGGTAACTTTGGACTGTGACTCAATTGTTTTCTGCAAAGCTGGTCTGGCATCCCTGGACAACTTTGTGATAATGCTGGGCCTACCAGTCTACAGTAGTTCTTTTTTTTTTCGTCTTTTCTTTGGTGGACTTTCTCGAGCGAGAGACTTCTAAGGAGAACATTTTGCTTTATTATTATTCTGTTGTAAGAGACGAAGTGGGATCCACACTTAGTTTCATGCTTAGATTTGTTTCGGCTACTGTGTCGACATCACCAATGTTCTTCTTTACCCGTTTTTCCCAATAAAAACAGACTGAGGAAAGTCGTTCACGTTTTGTCTCTGCTACCACAAATCATGAAAGAAGGTTGTATATATGGAAGAATCCTGGAGATACTAGAAGGTATCAGACAGATTTTATAATGGTAAGACAGAGATTTAGGAACCAGGTTTTAAACTGTAGGTCGTTTCCAGGGGCAGATGTGGACTCAGGCCACAATCTATTGGTTATGAACTGTAGATTAAAACTGAAGAAACTGCAAAAAGGTGGGGATTTAAGGAGATGGGACCTGGATAAAATGAAAGAACCAGAGGTTGTACAGAGTTTCAGGGACAGCATAAGGGAACAATTGACAGGAATGGGGGAAAGAAATACAGTAGAAGACGAATTGGTAGCTCTGAGGGATGAAGTACTGAAGGCAGCAGAGGGTCAAGTAGGTAAAAACACGAGGGCTAGTACAAATCCTTGGGTAACAGAAGAAATATTGAATTAAATTGATGAAAGGAGAAAATATAAAAATTCAGTAAATAAAGCAGGCAAAAAGGAATACTAACGTCTCAAAAATGAGATCGACAGGAAATGCAAAATGGCTAAGCAGGGATGGCTAGAGGACAAATGTAAGGATGTAGAGGGTTATCTCACTAGGGGTAAGAAAGATACAGCCTACAGGAAAATTAAGGAGACCTTTGGAGAAAAGAGGGCCACTTGCATTAATATCAAGAGCTCAGATGGAAACCCACTTCTAAGCAAAGAGGGGAAAGTAGAAAGGTGGAAGGAGTATATAGAGGGTCTATACAAGTGCAATGTAGCTGAGGACAGTATTATGGAAAGGGAAGAGGATGTAGATAAAGATGAAATGGGAGATACGATACTGCGTGAAGAGTTTGACAGAGCACTGAAAGACCTGAGTCTAAACAAGGCCCCCGGGGTAGACAACTTTCCATTGGAACTACTGACGGCCTTGGGAGAGCCAGTCATGACAAAAGTCTACCATCTGGTGAGCAAGATGTATCAGACAGGCGAAATACCCTCAGACTTCAAGAAGAATGTAATAATTCCAATCCCAAAGAAAGCAGGTGTTGGCAGATGTGAAAATTACCGAACTATCAGTTTAATAAGTCACATCTGCAAAATACTAACGCGAGTTCTTTACAGACGAATGGAAAAAACTAGTAGAAGCCCATCTCGGGGAAGACCAGTTTGGAATCCGCAGAAATGTTGGAACACGTGAGGCAATACTGACCTTACTACTTGTCTTAGAAGAAAGATTAAGGAAAGGCAAACCTACGTTTCTAGCATTTGTAGACTTAGAGAAAACTTTTGACAATGTTGACTGGAATACTCTCTTTCAAATTCTAAAGGTGGCAGGTGTAAAATACAGGGAGCGAAAGGCTATTTACAATTTGTACAGAAACCAGATGGCAGTTATAAGAGTCGAGGGGCATGAAAGGGAAGCAGTGGTTGGGAAGGGAGTGAGACAGGTTTGTAGTCTCTCCCCTATGTTACTCAATCTGTATGTTGAGCAAGCAGTAAAGGAAACAAAAGAAAATTTTGGAGTAGGTATTAAAATCTATGGAGAAGAAATAAAAACTTTGAGGTTCGCCGATGACATTGTAATTCTGTCAGAGACAGCAAAGGACTTAGAAGAGCAGTTGAACGGAATGGACAGTGTCTTGAAAGGAGGAATAAGATAAACATCAACAAAAGAAAAACGAGGATAATGGAATGTAGTCGAATTAAGTCGTGTGTTACTGAGGGAATTAGATTAGGAAATAAGACACTTAAAGTACTAAAGGAGTTTTGCTATTTGGGGAGCAAAATAACTGATGATGGCCGAAGTAGAGAAGATATAGAATGTAGACTGGCAATGGCAAGGAAAGAGTTTCTCAAGAAGAGAAATTTTTTAACATCGAATATTGATCTAAGTGTCAGAAAGTCGTTTCTGAAAGTATCTGTATGGAGTGTAGCCATGTATTGAAGTGAAACATGGACGATAAATAGTTTGGACAAGAAGAGAATAGAAGCTTTAGAAATGTGGTGCTACAGAAGAATGTTGAAGATTAAGTGGGTAGATCACTAATGAGAAGGTATTGAATAGGATTGGGGAGAAGAGACGTTTGTGGCACCACTTGACTAGAATAAGGGATCGGTTGGTAGGACATGTTCTGAGACATCAAGGAATCACCAATTTAGTATTAGAGGGCAGTGTGGAGGGTAAAACTGGTAGAGGGGGACCAAGAGATGAATACACTAAGCAGATTCAGAAGGATGTAGGTTTCAGTAGATGAAGGAGCTTGCACACGATAGATTAGCATGGAGAGCTGCATCAAACCCGTCTCAGGACTGAAGACCACAACAACAACAACCAGAAATACAGCAAAAAGTCATACCTGTATTTCAGTTCTAAATGGCCGGTATTTCTCGGCATTTCTTTGGTCCCGGTTGTAACAGGTGCTTTTTTTTAAATAATAACCGACCAAAAAACCGAATAACAATTAATCATGACAGCAACGATAAAATTTTTCATGTTTAAATACCGTCCTGTAAATTCATCCGAAGATAAAAACAAATTGCAAAAGATTTAGAAAAAATATCGGAATCGTTCGTAGACTGGCAATTGACCCAAATAATGAAAAGTTTGAGGTCATCCACATGAGTGCTAAAAGGAATCCGGCAAACGTCTGTTACACGGTAAATCAGTCAAATATAAAGGTCGTAAATTCAACTAGGAATTCAGTTTAAATGGGAAATAACGTCTAGAAAATGTCGTGGGAAAGACAAACCAAACACAGCTTTTTATTGACAGAATACTTAGAAAATGTAGCAGATCTACTAAAGAGACTGCCCACACTACGCTGGTCCGTCCTCTTCTGGGGTATTGCTGCGCGGCCTGGGGTCCCTACCAGATGGGATTTACGGAGTACATCGAGAGAGTTCAAAGAGGACAGCACATTTTGTGGTATCGCGAAATAGGAGAGAGAGTGTCACTGACCTGTTACAGGAGTTGAGGCGGACACCATTTAAACAAAGGGGTTTTTCGTTGCGGTAGAATCTTGTCACAAAATTTCAATGACCAGCTCCCTCCTCTGAATGCAGAAATATTTTGTTGACACCGGCATACATAGGCAGAAACGATCATCATTACACTCGTAAAGTAAGGGAAGCTCGCAGGGTACGAAATAAGTGTTCCTTTTTCCGCGCCCTGGTCGAGAATGGAATAATAGAGAATTATTGTGAAGGATGAATCTCCTATCAGGCACGTAAGTGTAATTTGTTGAGACACGTCTTTTGAAAAGAGGAATAATTATCATATGTGCAATTTGCATTGGTTTGAAATACTGCATTGTTACAGAAAAACGGTAAACCGATCAGTGCTATATTAATAACAATGCAGACGGAAAGGACCAACACGTAGCATAAGAACTGGTACAATATTTCTGAGACAATAACGTCCGTGTTGCCGTGTGACGTGGCTGAAGGTACACGTTTATATGCAGTATGCAAGACCTGCTCCCACGCGTTGTATAGCACAGTTTCTCGTTGTCCGCCGCGAGGCATCCGTTGACACACAGAATCGCAACTACTCCCAGACTGCAAATATTTTTGCAAAGCGATGTGGAAATGAAGTTCAGTGCTTCATTTGCCTTAAAAGATTAAATATTTACCTGCCTTATCTATGAAATAATAAAAGAAGAAGGAAATTATGGTAAAAGCAATAAATCAAAAATTTAAGAATACATTCACAGTGTACAAGAAAAATAAAAGAATAGGTGACCTACTGCCTGTGTGTGCATAATATGGCTTCACCTGTTTGTAGACCTTGAAAACGGACAAATTAACATGAAACACGGAATTCTTTAGCCTGTTTTTACCCTTTAGCACTGACTATTCGTAAAGCCAAAATAGTAAATCAACCCAGATTACCACATGTTTTTGAGCAGAATTTGAAAAAAGAAAGAATCAGGAGCAGGATACTGTCGATTTTTTTTTTTGTAGGCTTCGATCACTTACCCCTTTTCTAGAAAAGCATCGAACGGTGAACAGACTAAGTTTCCTTTTATTTTCCTGTACACTTTACTACAGTTACTCTCTGTACCTTGAAACTGTGAGAGTCTGACAATCGTTATTCGATTTCTGCGTTTATTACAGGAAATGATAGGAATCAAAAACTGGAAGTTGGTTATTTCAGAAATCGGTTATTCTGAGCGGTTTCAAATAGTCAGGTTAAACTGGCTGGACGGGAAAAAAGCTGTAACCGAAGACCGGCTGTTTCAGCGAAAACCGCCATCCCCCTTTCGCATCTCTTATTCAGGTGCAGAGGAGGAGGGGGAAAACAGCGTACTATCATCTGCCCCGTCACGCACTGTAGCAAAGAAGTTGTGTTGGTCGATGGCATTCGGTTTCTATGGGCTATAGTCCAGTTAAACTTTTCTCATCTTCACATCCTGTCAGTATCACAGATTCATCCGTTCTGCGTTTTCGGTGATGTACTGTTTTCCACATTTTCCCCTATCCTCACTCATAGCGACCTTCACGTAAAGGTGGGTACACTCTAAACCAATGACGGTAAACAAACTACATCCATCCAGTTCGTTAGCCGCAATTTGCATAGTGTTTATGACTCAACGGAGCGGTTGGTCTTTCGCCTTGTTTCCAATTGCCGGCAGTGACGTCGAAGCGTTAGCCGTGAGCTGGGCCTGGGATCCACCTCCTACTGTGGACGCCAGGTCGAATGTTCGTTGGTTCAGTACCGATTTGCTGTGTCTTTTGACGGATATTCATTTATTATTTCTAAAAATATTGTAGTATTGAGTGGAAAACGGGGACAGCATTAAAGCTGATAGTATTATTGTGAACCAAATGTTTAAGCGATCCAACGAGTAATTGTAAGAATAAATTTAAATAAATTGCCTTTTGGAGGAAAATAAACGATATGTTACAAAACTCATGTGTACGATGTGGAGAAGATGGAATGTGCATGGATATCTTTTTACTGCAGGTACACCGCTCGTAAGTTCTCACCTATGAAAATTTTTAAGCCTCTTGGTTTGGGTGGCAGGCCGAACGCCAATGCGTCAATAACAGTTCGAAACCTACACTACTGGCCATTAAAATTGCTACACCAAGAGGAAATGCATGTGAAAAAACTGGTATTCATTGGACAAATATATTATACTAGAACTGGCATGTGATTATATTTTTTCGCAATTTGGGTGCATTGATCCTGAGAAATCAGCACCCAGAACAACCACTGCTAGCCGTAATAACGGCTTTGATACGCTTGGGCATTGAGTCAAACAGAGCTTGGATGGCGTGTACAGGTACAGCTGCCCATGCAGCTTCAACACGATACCACAGTTCATCAAGAGTAGTGTCTGGCGTATTGCGACGAGCCAGTTACTCGGCCACCATTGACCAGACGTTTTCAGTTGGTGAGAGATCTGGAGAATGTGCTGGCCAGGGCAGCAGTGGAACATTTTCTATATCCAGAAAGGCCCGGACAGGACCTGCAACATGCGGTCTTGAATTATCCTGCTGAGAAGAAGGGTATCGCAGAGATCAAATGAAGGGTAGAGCCACGGGTCGTAACACATCTGAAATGTAACGTCCACTGTTCAAAGTGCCGTCAATGCGAACAAGAAGTGACCGAGACGTGTACCCAATGGAATCCCATACCATCACGCCGGGTGATACGCCAGTATGGCGATGACGAACACACGCTTCCGGTGTTCCATCACCGCGATGTCGCCAAACACTGATGGACCATCATGATGGTGTACACAGAACCTGTATTCATCCGAAAAAAATAACGTTTTGCCATTCGTGCCAGAAGATTCGTTGTTGAGTACACCGTCGCAGGCGCTCCTCTCTGTGATGCAGCGTCAAGGGTAACCGCAGCCATGGTTAACGAGCTGATAGTATATGCTGCTGCAAACGTCGTCGAACTGTTCGTGCAGATGGTTGTTGTGTTGCAAACGTCCCCATCTGTTGACTCAGGGATCGAGACGTTGCTGCACGATCCGTTACAGCCATGCGGATAAGATGCCTGTCATCTTCATTGCTAGTGATACGAGGCCGTTGGGATCCAGCACGGCGTTCCGTATTACCCTCGTGAACCCACCGATTCCATATTCTGCTAACAGCTATTGGATCTCGACCAACGCTAGATGCAATGTCGCGATACGATAAACCGCAATGGTGATAGGCTACGATCCGATCTTTATCAAAGTCGGAAACGTGGTGGTACGCATTTCTCCTCCTTACACGAAGCTTCATCACAACGTTACACCAGGCAACGCCGATCAACTGCTGTTCGTGTATGAGAAATCGGTTTGAAACTTTCCTCATGTCAGCACGTTGTAAGTGTCTCCACCGACACCAAACTTGTCTGAATGCTCTGAAAAGCTAATCATTTGCATATCACAGCATCTTCTTCCTGTCGGCTAAATTTCGTGTCTGTAGCACGTCATCTTCGTGGTGTAGCAATTTTAATGGCCAGTAGTGTATAACTCTCATTTGCAGAAAGTATGAGATACTCTAATTTTGTCCCACCGCAATACTTCCTACTTTTCACAAGAGAGGCCGTCCATCAACGTCGTTTCGTCTTCGACTTCTTTTTTTTCCTTTTATCTGCCTCGTGTAGTTAAATACATGCTGCAAAAGCGACTTCTTTTAATTCTCTTTTTCCTGATAATATAGGCCGGTGAAACAGTCACTAAAACGCTGCTTTACTACACTAACGAAATGGGAGCAACTTCGAAAACTGATTAGAGCCAACTGCGTTTCCATATGGCCTAATCTCTTGGGCCCAACCCCTTGGTTTGGGTAGCAGGCCGAACGCGAATGCGTCGGCGACCAACACTCGGCCAAATCCATTGGCAACCGTCCGTTTGCACACGTTGGACTGGTGTGTAGGCGCAATGGAAGACGGATGTGCACGGAATACTTTGCGGCGTTGCCAATAGGCTCTCTACCTATGGCCCACTACACGTGATCCAACCGTTGCCTACCATGGTTACTGGCTACGTCGGGGCGACCGCTACACATGGCCACATTTTTCTTTACCTCACACGACCAGCTGGTTTCGGCAATGACGTGGACAATAAAGGCACCCAGTCACCGAGCAAGGAAAATCTCTGACCCGACCGGAAATCGAACACAGGACCCGGCAATTTAAGGGTAGTGAGGTTAAGCTCAGGAGCAAGAGTTGTTCGACCAAGTAACTGACCTGGTGAACATAATAAAATTACTAGTGTCGAAAAGGGCTGCGAATTCCTCGTCACTGTGTCGTCTACGACAACATCATAGGTTGTCTTGCCCACGAAAGCACACTTCTTCGGAAGTCTCTCGAAGACCGATTGAGAGACTCCTAACGATGAAGAAATATCACAGCACAACCACCAATGAATCGTCACGTTCTTCAGGTCACCTGACGACTATATGACCTTCTCGGTCTCTATTTTCCTGTTACTGTCAAAGACAAACTGTTCTTTGAAAACTCCTGGATCAGAGGTACTAAGTGGCTCGAGAGTTTGCCTTTCGACGTCACTCATCGCTGACTTCCCCGGTTTCCTGACCTCGAGGCTCTCCATGGGATACACTCCCTTTCATGGTTAGGTGGCACCGACGAGCAAATGGACCACTTCTCAAAGCACGTCTTTTGCGACGGTTCCGAATGATCTAAAGGCTCCGCCGTTACCTACGTTCGCAAACCTGCGACACTGTAACAGATAACATAGTATGTAGCAAAGCAAGGCTTCCTCAGACGAAAGGAACATTCTGACGGGCCCAGAATGACTTACAGCATTTGTAGGCGAAAGATTTAACGTTACATCTTTTAGGCTAAAAACTGTGATTATAAAACAATTTACTAATTGGACTGATCCAGCGATGTTTTAGGTGAGATACAAAGTGACTCAAACAGCTGGTTGTCTGCTATTGTGTATCCTAAACAAAGCAGCTCATTCCAGTCTGAATGATTCCTCTGTACTAGTCGAGACAACCCCGAAGGGTAACTCTCGCAGGATCTATCAGTAAAGAGTTTATGTTCGTTTTCCTTATGGTGCCACAGTAGTTCATGTCTCAGTGGTCGTGTAGTTTGGCCTCGGGAGACAGCGGAAAACTAGTCACGTCCAGAGATTCTAAAGATATATGCCAAAGTTCTAGCTGGGAACACCAAGGGACTGGTCTTTATCTTCACAACGCATAAGTTTTGTTAGAAAATACTGTACACACTATGCATGACAGGATGGATTTTACGTTTTGAGTCAAATTAGAGGCGTTCAACGTTGTCATGAAGAGCGATTAACAGGAATCGAATTGCAATGTTTTCGTCTTGTATATGTTCGTCAGATTCAGCAGGAAACATTTTCGCGGAGAATCATTTCACTTAGTGAAGACAATTGGGACCTACTAGTTAAAAAATCACATATTTCACTCTCTTTCTTCACGATTGCCCTAGAATCTGTGGTTGTCTTCATTTCACTGAACTTGCAATACTGCTTGATGGACAGTGCCACTTAATGCAACTTCTTGTCATACACGTGCACATTCGACTTCATCACTTCAGTATTCGCATCGTCATATCGTAACTGAGAGAGGCACTTTGTATCCAGCGTGATTGTCAAAAAGCCAAGGAAGTTTTACGTGTGTTTAAATTGGCCGAAAACGCATCTTACCAACAAATAGAAGCCGCGCTCCCAATAAATCGCTTACGACCAAGTAAACCTTTCACAGTTCTAGGAATTGACTTTCCATGGCCATTATCCTCGAACAATGGACATATTGTCAACGAATGCTAGATCGCTCTCCTCATTTGCGCTACTGTCTGTGCTTTTCACATACAACTCTGCCCGGATACGACTTCTCACAAATTTCTGTTGGCGTTTTGTGGTTCGTGGGATGGACAAAGTTGCAGTAGATTATATATACGGACATCTCTCCGACGTTGCACGACGTCAACAGAGCATAGTCGAGTTGTGGACATCAACCAGTGCCGCCTACACATACAGATTCCTTTCCGCTCATAGTTTCTCACGGAACTTTATCCTCCCGAAAGAGAAGATGATGAGTGAGAGAAGTAACAGCAACAGTTAAATGTTGCCTGCGGGAAATTTTTGGAACGGTCGCAGGTGACAGACGATTGGCTCAACGCTACTCGTTTTGGACAGAGACTGCGCCCGTTGGTAATTTGCACTATCGATAATTCGTGACGTTGGTCACCTTCGGTTCTATTGCGGTGCTGGTGTGGGTGTTTTCCTTGCTCAGCGCTGTCTCGCAGTAGTTGTACCTAGTAAATGATTGCTTTTACATCTATCCAAATATCGGCGATTGTCGAAGACGTCCCCAATCTACAACCCCATATTCCTCGCCACACGACATTTCATCCCGTATGTTGTCTGAAAATGTTTCGCTTATTCATACCAGGCATCACCAGTAGTTGCTATTCTTCAATTTCTTTGATCAACCATTTATTTTTCTGTGGGCACTAGATGCTATAGGAAGGGTTATTTAAAATTTTGCTTAGCATCTAGCTACCAACGCATAGGAAAGATATCTAAAGGACCAAAAGGCTTTCGCTTGCTCCGCCAGACCTCAGTGCCTTCATTTATACAATGATTCACGTAGTAAGAGTTCATTGTTTACTATATTTAGTTTGGCTGCAATTTGTCAACTTTGTACATGTCACAGACAAAAAAATACGACGAAATAGAAATTCCTACATTGGCCGCAATCTGGCATTGAAATTAATTCAGTGGCACAAATGGAATTTTGTGTCGCGCTGGAACTCAAACCCGGATTCCATGCTCTACTCGAAAGGTCGCCCTAACTGCTTCGGCTATCCGAGCACACTTCACGTCCAATCCAAATTCCCAACGTCGCGAACTATATACGTAACGCTTGCTGATGATTACTCTCATTGCTCACAATCTCACGATGACTGCCGCTAGAGGTGAGACGAAGAGGGCATCTGTTCTGAATGATCTCTGATTTCCGTCAAGGTGCATATACGTACATTCTCTATATCTGTACTTCCGGCTGCACTCCTGTAGGAATCAGCGTGAGGTGGCGAGTAATGGAGCAATGAAGGTACAGGACGGAGAACGCTACGTATGTTGTGTGGGACACGTTGGGTATTTGGGTTGGACGTGAAGCAGGCTCAGACAGTTGAAACGAGGCGATCGCTCATGTAAACCGGGACATGTAGGTTCGAGTCCCGGTCCAGGATAAATTATTACTTATCACCACTGAATTTATTTTGATGTCTGATTGCGGTTTATGTCGGAAATTTGTTGAACCTGTTTAAATACAAAACAAATGGTGTCTGTCTTTTTGACAAGTCCGAACGAACAGGTAGCATACACATAAATTTTTAAAAAATATATAAGTTAAGAAGAAAATCAAATGTATGAACATGGAAAAAACACAGCAAAATTAATTTTGACTGCCACGACTTACTTTGCGTAACAGTGAACAGCGACACTATTTGATAATTATTTTCTATTTAAACACGCCCTTTTTCACCGACGAAAGTGTCTTAAGAACAAATCTTAGTAAACAAAAAAATGGCTCTCAGCACTATGGGACTTAACATGTGAGGTTATCAGTCTCCTAGAACTTAGAACAACTTAAACCTAACTAACCTAAAGACGTCACACACATAACTAAGGACACCACACACATACACACCCGAGGCAGGATTCGAACCTGCGACCGTAGCAATCGTGCGGTTCCGGACTGCAGCGCCTAGAACCGCTCGGCCACCGCGGCCGGCTCTTAGGGAACACATAATCAACAAAATGCTTATGTCATGAGTACCTGTTCAATATATATGTTACTATAAATTGCAATGTCCTTCAACTTCAGTTTTACATTTCTTAGGACCCATGAGTTGTCTTTCCTCAAAATCTACTAAAGTTAGCAAGTGGTTCCGAGAGATGTATGAAGTTTGCGAGAATCCTAATAAAACTTTGTCGTGAATCTGGGTTTATAACGTTATCTGTGCATCCATTGGAGAGAAAACTAATTAGAAACCCTGCATTGCTGGATCGCTTCAGTAAGAGGAATGTGTTTTACAAAAAAAGCAGAAAGAGAAACTCTTCTACTCTTTCTGAAACTATGCCCCTAGCGATTCGGACAAAACTCTGGCGAAACTACAAAGCGTCTTTTCATGCTTAAGGAAGGTCGCATTTCCAACTTTGAGCTTTGCATTTAGATTAAATTTATTGGCTGGCTGAGATGGAGGAGGCACTCCCCAACAAAACTGTCAAACAGGGAAGCAGCAACGGAACGCAATGAAAGAACTTCTGGTGACAGAAAGCGTTAAAAAGAGATACTCTGGAAGATCTTCATTTACATCACGGTGGAACGTATGAAATAATACATAGAAGATAATGTAACTTTTACTGTCTAAGAGATACTTAAACCATATTTTGCTTTTGTTATTGTTATGTTATTGGCTGTAATCTGGATTATTTTTTAATTTCTTGTCAAATAATTTGAGTAGGACTTCGCTGGATACGTTTACTGCACATACTATCACATGAGCAATATTTTCTCAAAGGTTACTTTACTTACCAGTTTCAAAATGTAGTAGTTTATTCTTAGTAATTAGATAAACAAATCTGTGTACTTGTTTTGTAATATCAATCTTAGAACTCTCGCAACATCTTTCTTACATTTAAGTTCATGATACATAGCCTTATTTATTTCACAAACATTTAAATAAATTTAAGAGTAAAGCACTTTGAAAACTTTTGTAACACATGAAGCTCTGTTACAGTATCTACAAAGTCTGTAGCAATTTCCACTTTTTTATGTGCAATGGTTCAACAGAAAATGTCCCTTATACTCTGAGAAATGAAAGTTGCGAGAAAATCAGACAAAAGATGTTATTAGAGTTTATGCTGAAAACGAGTACTTAATGTTGACAATACGATACTTTTAGTCTTTTTGGTCTCCATGTAGCTCTTTTCCTCCAGCCCGATCCACCTTGCGCACACTTTAGAAATATCCTTCGCTGACGTTTCTGAACTAGCAATACGCACATCATCAATCTTTTTATTAGTAAGTTTTCAGTGAAGCTTCCTGCACAAAATCCTAGTCTCATAAGGGTCTTCATTCTTCCAGTGTTACCATCGTTGAACACTAGACAAGCATCACATGAGGAAATTATAACAATAATAGATAAGCAAAATGTGGTCTTTCTGGGGGGGGGGGGGGGGGGTCACTTCTGAATGAATGAGGGTTTTGTGCATTTTTTTAATGAATCGTAATCAAACGCCTCGAAAATGGGCTCACAGCCTTCTGTACACTAATCACTTCTTACCTGATAGCAGGAAGTAATAAAATACCGCAGACAAGGGCAGATTCGTACAGGAAAGTGGCGTGTCATTGCGCAACGACTGAAACAAGATGGCTCTTACGTCACCGTAGCACGAATGAAACTCATAAAATTGGAGACAATATTTCTAAAAAAAACACATGATTTTATCTCCACTGAACTGGTCCTAATTACTTAAAAACAGTGTTTCTCACGTCGAAATTATAAATGAGTCGCGTGTTCTTAAGAGTAGTTAAACAACTTTGCCGTAAAGCGTAACAAAATATTCTACAAAATCACCTCATAGAATGACTTTATGAATCTTATTGTTCTTGTGATCTATGAAGAACACTCATTGTGAAAATGTCAAGTATGGCGTTGATTACATGAACTATTATTTGCGAAACAACTGTGGTATAATTTATGGTGCTTTTACAATTTAAATCATCTTCTTCGTTTTTAACAGCCATTACGTTCAGCATTGATTTCCACGGCTTCTTCCTCTCCTCCTTCTCGACATTTCCTTTGTTCCTTCGCGGTGGAGCGGTTCTAGGCGCTACAGTCTGGAACCGCGTGACCGCTACGGTAGCAGGTTCGAATCCTGCCTCGGACATGGCTTTCTGTGATGTCCTTAGGTTAGTTATGTTTAAGTAGTTCTAAGTTCTGGGGGACTGATGACCTCAGAAGTGAAGTCCCATATTGCTCAGAGCCATTTGAAACATTTGAACCTTCGCGGTGTTGTTGTCTTCTTCCTTCAATCGAGGTTGCACCAGTCTTGTCTTTAAGCCTTTCCTGGCAACTTACTCGATTTTGTAAGTTTTCTTTAAGTGATTCACAGACTCCGATATCCTCTTGAGTAATTTTTAGTTCTAGTATAACCTTTGCGGTTTCTTTGATCCACAACTTAATTATTTTTAAAATTGCAAAATAAGTAGATAGCTTTCTTCTGAGATTGTTAGTGTCCACTTTTTGAATATGACCTTAAAAAGTAGTTCCTCTCTTCCTTATTATATCCATACCTTTTATGTCAGGAAAATTCAGTGTTATGAGACCCTCTCTATTCTTTCTTGTCTTTAATTGCGGCTCTTATTTTTCTTAATAACTTTTATATTGGTGAACTCCAGTTCCTCCATCATTTTTGTATTCAGTAACTTACGCTCTGCAACGTAGAATGCTTCTAAGCGAACTATTGTGTCATAGTTTCTAAGCTTGGGGTCGAATGATATTGATTTATTTAATAGATTTCTGTGGCTGTAGTGGTACGCTCCTTTCATTTAGGCAGCACAAGATTTAATTTGTATTTAGAGTTTCGAGTAATTTAGACTTTTCATTCATTATGTTTTTTGCGAGTGTCTTAATATTTGTCCTAATTATAGTTTTTGCAGATATAACCTGCATACTGAATCTGAGCTAAAGCGGCAGGTAGTAAAACTCCCCCTCTGATAGTCATTGATTAAACTCTGATCTTCTCAGATTTGTACCCTAATTTTCCCATTGTTATGACTATTTCGTAATCATATCCATTCGCCATCGTGTTGTATGTGAAGCTCAACCCGAACATGTTAAAAAAAAAGAAATAGGTGCGTGTACCATTACTGTCACTGTATTTCACCAATAGTGCTATGACTTTTTAAATGTAAGCATTATATCTGCATAATTTTGTAACATCCCGATACAATATCTCTAATTTAATAGTAATATTTAGTTCAGCAAACAAATGTTGACGGTCTGAAATCCTTAGACAGTTCCCAGCAGTGTGAGAAAATTACAATATGGCCCTTATGAAAAACATCCGTTATAGGTTTTCCTTTCGCTGTTACCAAATAAACTCTAATGTCACTGATATTTCACTGGAGATACTCAGACTGGCTTTTGTGCTTTGATGGCTGGTATAACGGATACATCTACGCATTTATCCGATATTCAAACTCTGTTCTTGTTGTCTGCTACAATTACCGGTTTCATCATTTTTTCTAAATTCGGAACTTAAGAATAATACTAATTTTTCCGCTATCTTAAAAAGTTTTCTCACCTCCTACTGCAGAGAAATACGTGACATGGCAAGGATACGGTCACACAGCTGATGTTCCTGTTGTATCATTTGATAATACGACCTGCGTGTGCCTTTTCATTCGTCTTCATTGCGGATGCACCGGAATTGATGTATCATGACCTGCATTTACAATCAGGTGACAAAAGTCATGAGATACTTCCTAATATGGTGTCGGACATCCTTTTAGACGGTGTAGCGCAGCATCTTGATTTGGCACGGACTCAACAAGTCGTTGAAGTCCCCTGCTGAAATATGGAACCATGATAACTATACAGTCGTCCATAACCGCGAAATTGTTGCTGGTGCATGTTTTTGTCGCATAGCCGTTCAATGAGATTCATCGCTGCAGGCGATCAGGTGGCCAAACCACTCTCTTGAAATGCCCAGAATGTCCTTTAAAATAATCGCGAACAACCGTGGCCTGGCGACATGACGCATTCTCATCGGTAAAAATTCCTTCATTGTTTGGGAACATGAAGTCCACGAATGATTCCAAGCCTCCGAGCGTAACCGGAAATCCACTCCATTCCACGTAAAAACAGCCCACGCCATTATGGAGCAACCACCAACTTGCACAGTGCCTTGTTGGTAACTTGGGTCCATGGCTTCGTGGGGTCAGCGCCAAACTCGACCCCTGCCATCAGCTCTTACCAACTGGAATCGAAACTCCTCTGCCCAGGTGACGGTTTTCCAGTCGTCTAGGATACAATCGATGTGGTCACGAGCCCAGGAGAGGCGCTGCAGGCTGTGTTGTGATGTTAAGGCCCTCGCGTTGGTCGTCTGCTGTCACAGATCATAAACACCAATTTTCACCTCATTGTCCAAACAGATACGTCATTCGTACGTCCCACATTGATTTCTGCCGTAATTTCACTCAGTGTTGCTTGACTGTTTGCACTGACAACTCTCTACGCAAACGTCGCCGTTCTCGGTCGCTAGGCGAAGGCCGTGGGCCACTGCGTTCACCGCGGTGAGAGGTAATGCACGGAATTGGATATTCCCTCACACTCTTGACACTGTGGATCTCGGAGTACTGTATTGCCGAACAACTTCGGAAATGGAATATTCATTGCGTCTAGCTCCAATTACCGTTCCCCGTTCAAAGTCTGTTTTTCCTCGTCATACGGCAATAATCACTTTGGAAACCTTTTCACATGCATCACTTGAGTACAAATGCTATGTGCTTTTATACCTTGTGCAGACGGTACTACCGCCATATGTATATGCGCACATCGCTATCCCATGATTTCTATCACCTCAGAGTGTATTCTTTCCGAATGTCCATACTGTACCGTTCCACCGTGTTTTGATCTTCTGCATCTACGTCTGTACTCCATAAAGTCGTCGGTACACGAGCCGTGCTGTCGAATGTCAACGTTGGTCGTGCTGATTTCAGTTTGTCGCTGAACGCTCAGAAACGATGCGACTTGTGCACACGGTACGTGGGCCCCAACGTGCTATACGCGATCGCAACGCATTCCAGCGGCAGTTGCGGGATGTTCCTAGTTCGTAAATTACACTGTTTACTAAACGGGTGCTCGTAAAATTCCCACGTTAGCTCTATTAAAATGCAAATTTCCTCCGTTGTCCATATGCTAGTTACGTTGTTCTATATGTAATATACACAAATGAAAACTTCAATATCCATATACATGTTTTAAGAAAAGGAAAGTACCATGTCCAATCAGTAATGACACAGGCTTATAAAATTTCCATTACAAACAGTGCGATACAAATTTCACGATAGTTCTCCACATAAGATAAACATTGTTTCATCTTCCCCACATTTTAGTAAAATCCCAAGGTCATTCTTGCTTGATCACTGTTCCTAACCAGTGGCAGAATCTTTGCAACATGTGACTTACAAACGCATAAAGATATTTGCTGTTTTTTTCTGTAGATTAAGCCAATCGAATAAACTGACTCCTCAATAAAGCGTAAACGTATATTTTCGTAAGTTCAAATATTATAGTATATACATATGTTAAACTAATAATGAAGCATCAGAACCTATTAAAAACTCGAAAGTTAGGAAAAAAAAATTAGAGGAGTCGAGACGCGAACCACCGCCGGAACACGCATAGAGTTAAAAAAAAAAACGCTACTCACTACGGCTTTTTTTCTTTTAGTTCTCATTTTGTTCGTTTTCGTTCGTTGTATGTGCTCGGGGCGGACGTCGTAACATATCCGTTTCAGTTCGTCTTTGATCGGTTAACTCAGTTCTTATATTACAGAGGGCTGCTAAACGCTAAAACGAGCTACTCGTATGTCAGCCGATTCTACCATGTTACCACTTGCTGCAAGCTTTATATGTAGTTACACTCCTGGAAATTGAAATAAGAACACCGTGAATTCATTGTCCCAGGAAGGGGAAACTTTATGGACACATTCCTGGGGTCAGATACATCACATGATCACACTGACAGAACCACACGCACATAGACACAGGCAACAGAGCATGCACAATGTCGGCACTAGTACAGTGTATATCCACCTTTCGTAGCAATGCAGGCTGCTATTCTCCCATGGAGACGATCGTAGAGATGCTGGATGTAGTCCTGTGGAACGGCTTGCCATGCCATTTCCACCTGGCGCCTCAGTTGGACCAGCGTTCGTGCTGGACGTGCAGACCGCGTGAGACGACGCTTCATCCAGTCCCAAACATGCTCAATGAGGGACAGATCCGGAGATCTTGCTGGCCAGGGTAGTTGACTTATACCTTCTAGAGCACGTTGGGTGGCACGGGATACATGCGGACGTGCATTGTCCTGTTGGAACAGCAAGTTCCCTTGCCGGTCTAGGAATGGTAGAACGATGGGTTCGATGACGGTTTGGATGTACCGTGCACTATTCAGTGTCCCCTCGACGATCACCAGAGGTGTACGGCCAGTGTAGGAGATCGCTCCCCACACCATGATGCCGGGTGTTGGCCCTGTGAGCCTCGGTCGTATGCAGTCCTGATTGTGGCGCTCACCTGCACGGCGCCAAACACGCATACGACCATCATTGGCACCAAGGCAGAAGCGACTCTCATCGCTGAAGACGACACGTCTCCATTCGTCCCTCCATTCACGCCTGTCGCGACACCACTGGAGGCGGGCTGCACGATGTTGGGGCGTGAGCGGAAGACGGCCTAACGGTGTGCGGGACCGTAGCCCAGCTTCATGGAGACGGTTGAGAAAGGTCCTCGCCGATGCCCCAGGAGCAACAGTGTCCCTAATTTGCTAGGAAGTGGCGGTGCGGTCCCCTACGGCACTGCGTAGGATCCTACGGTCTTGGCGTGCATCCGTGCGTCGCTGCGGTCCGGTCCCAGGTCGACGGGCACGTGCACCTTCCGCCGACCACTGGCGACAACATCGATGTACTGTGGAGACCTCACGCCCGAAGTGTTGAGCAATTCGGCGGTACGTCCACCCGGCCTTCCGCATGCCCACTATACGCCCTCGCTCAAAGTCCGTCAACTGCACATACGGTTCACGTCCACGCTGTCGCGGCATGCTACCAGTGTTAAAGACTGCGATGGAGCTCCGTATGCCACGGCAAAATGGCTGACACTGACGGCGGCGGTACACAAATGCTGCGCAGCTAGCGCCATTCGACAGCCAACACCGCGGTTCCTGGTGTGTCCGCTGTGTCGTGCGTGTGATCATTGCTTGTACAGCCCTCTCGCAGTGTCCGGAGCAAGTATGGCGGGTCTGACACACCGGTGTCAATGTGTTCTTTTTTCCATTTCCAGGAGTGTATGTTACGAACTGAAATTTAATTATAACAAATTGTACCAAGAACAACGTGCTTTTAGTTGATCCTCAGTGTGTCGTTGCCTTTAAATGGTATACTCTCATAATACGCAAGTTACAATAATTCTTTTGCCACGAATATGATGATTCTGATTATTTTATTGTAACGACTCACACGGTTAACAACGGGTTTTGGAGTGATTCTCAATTGTGTGGTGCTCGGAAACGACATAGACACGTGTAGGCTTGAAATGAATGCCAATATGGCGCCTCACAACTCGGTACTGAAGAGAATGGCCTGCTAGTGACGTAGATGGTCAAAGCTCAGAAGCACGCTCAGAATATCTGACATGGTAGGTACTGCTCTGTAAGTTTGGAAACACTGCCGAACGTGCTGTTCCAAGCTTTGACGTCAGAAACTCGCCACGCTCAACACCCAATGGCTGCACGGTCTGTGTGCTGACGGCTTAAGCCACATGACTGTGTGAGGCAGAGTGTACTTCTGGCCACTGTTCCATTCGCGAGTAGCTCATGGAAAGAATGGCTCTCGGTAAAACTCAGTGTGATTTCCAATTTCTCTAATTTTACCGCTGTATAGTTGTGGCCACTGCTTGAGACGTTTGTGGGAAGAAGTAGTATGTTGTCCAACTATTCCCAGAACGTACTCTCCCTGAATTGCAATAGTAAATTTATCTCTCAAGTACAACGCCTATGTTGACGTCTGCCTCTGAAAATGGTGAGCGTCTCAATATTCTCACTGCGAGTAAAGGGTCACGTGTCGAAACGCGCTGCGCTTCGTTGGATATTCTGTATCTCTTCTGTCAGTCCTACATGATAAGGGTCTCAAATTAGAGCAGGTCTCAACAACCGGTCGAATCAGTTTTCATACAAGAATCTTGAGGAAATATATTTTATCCAAAACAAAATGGCTTCCTAATACTTCTGTCGTCGATGGTTTACCATCTCTTAGGATTATTCCTATGAATCGCTGTCTGTTCCCCTGCAATTTGTTTTATGTGGTCACTCCTTTCCAGATGCATAAATGCAGAATGAAGCGATGAGTGAAAATTTGCACCAGGACCGAGATTCGAATCCGCGCAGAGCCGCTAACCACTACACCACCCTCGCACAGTAGCCTTTGAAAAGTTCACATATTACCCTAGCACGATTTTCTCCTCCATTTAAGTTCGCTCCAGATGTTTACTCCAAGATATCTTACAGTAGTTTTCCTAGCAGTCTGTTTTCCCACATGTATAAGCAATATTCTACATTTACTTATTTTTAATTCAGTTACCAGTCAGTGCACCATTCATTAATCGTTTTCAGGTCTTCCTGCAGCTTTCTATAGCCTTCTTTACTGCTACCCTCGTCCAGACAACCGCATCGTCTGCAAATAGCCTCACGGAAATTACGACGTTATCCTCCTGATCTTTTCTACATACAGTGTGAATCACCTAAAATTTGAACCGCAAATATTGCGGAAACGGTGAGCCGGTGGGTTTCTCGCGCCAGGCGATATCGATTATTACTTGAATCTTTGATCGTTGTCCCTGTACCTTGCTCTCTTTGCGTCTTTGAGGCAGGCTTTTTATGGTGGCGGGCGTGCGCAAGTCCAGGAGAGTGAGTCCGCGCATGAGCCGAGTCAGTCTGTGACGTGACGTGCTTTCGATATTGTCATTGTGGGGAGTCGGCGACACCATGTCACGTGGCACGGCCGTATGCCGTGAGGACCAGTTGCGTTGGGGCAACGAAGAAGCATGGGCCGCTGCCGGAACGTATTAAAGTTTTATTGACACTTCTGGCCTGTGGGGACCAGGATTTGCTAATACCTCGAGAGTATGGCGAGTGAATTTCCCATGAAAAAAAAAAAATTAATCGTCAAGCTTTCACGGTGGGTTCCTCCTCCTATATATAGTGAATATTATTGTGTACTTAAGGACAGTTGACTGTTGCAGTTGTTCGTGCTAGTGGTCAGAAAAGATTCACTGCAGTGATGGCAAGGCGAGTTATGTCCTGGAAGGGCTATGAAATTATGTTACTAAAGTGGCTAGAAATAGCGCCTCGCATTTGTAAGTTTGGATTTGGTGGTTAGTGGCACGCTAAAGGTAGCTGGTTCACTTCAACGTCATTTCTTAAGTTAGTTATGGATTTAGAACTTTCTGGTTTTACGAATTAGTGGTAGCTGTTGTTTCTTAATCATTTCTTGTATGTATGGATGGCAAGTGGCCAAGATATATAAAGGTCACATTGTGTTTTATGGTCGGATAGAGGCCACGTGTAATTTGGTCTGTGGCCATAGCGGCCGTGCTTCTTGCATTAGCGACCTATTGACGTGACATTGGTTTTCTATTGCAATTTCAAATACCTATCTGAAGGTTGATTGTCACGTTAGGTACTGCACGTTTGATTTATGTGGTGTCAGCCATTCAGCAAAGACAGATTATCTTGTAAGGTGGACCTTAGTTATTTAGGTGTGGACTGACACATCTTTTCAAGTAGTATTTAGATTTTTTTTTGGGGGGGGGGGGGATCAATGGAAACTAAGCTCCTTCCTTCTGTTCATTGGTTAATTTGTAATATTTTTATATTAAAGTATTGCTTATATGTTAAGTGTAAACAGAACAATTGATAGTACCCTTCAGGTCAGATAGCATCAAATTAATTTCACCTTTTCAGTAAGTGTAAAACTGAGTGTCGATAGCCGACGTTGTAAACATTTGATTATCTATTTCATCTATTATTTTGGTTGTTGTTACCGGCACGTAAAGGGGTCGTTGTCACAAGTGTGACAGTTAATATTGTAAATACTACTTATGGATAGGGCCTTGATATGCAAATGTTGTTAATTGATTATCACTCCTGATGAATTCATGTGTATGTGTAATCAGTAAAGAAGTGTTTCAACTACAAACAGGTTGTGTTACTGGTATACAAGATTAGAGCGTGCAATCGCCCCACCAAATGGAAAGAAATATTTATGTGCAGTTTCCACAGAATGGATTGGTAGTCAGGGGGTCGTATTGTTAGCCAGTCAACAGATTACAGCGATACTTAGAAAGTACATTTTTTTGTCCAAACAAGCAATTTTTAAAATGAAACAAAGTCTATTGGATTAACAAGCTAAGAGTAAGGTAAACCAGAATTTCAATAGTGTTCGTTGATATCGCATTTGGAATAGTTTCCACGCCGATACTTGTTTGCACCATTCAGCCTGATTCGTTGCTAGGTACGATCATGTTTTTGCTTACATGGTGCTTATGTGTTTCTTTATTGCATTGCAACTTGCTAGTCAGTTAGTGACAGTCCACGAAGTAGCTCGTCAGTGGACGACAGGGTTTACGAATGCAGAAAAAGCAGACATGCTCAGGTGTGTGGGGAGTGCCAGAAGACTAATTTTTGTACGGTGTGTTGCGGCGTAACAACAAGTGCCGGCACGTCGGCCTGGAACGTAACAGCAGAGAAGGCTGTGAGACGACGTCAGTGAACTGCACGCTGACAAATACGACACCACGACAGCAGCGGCACCTACGCAAAGAGGATGTAAACGCCGCTCCAGCTAGCCTCGGCCCCACTAGAAGAAAAGCCGTGATTCAAACGATTTAGCCGTGACTTGCGATCTATATTAATTGTTTGCATGGAAATTGTATACATCGAAGGACATTGTTTATTTACATGTCCCGAATTGCTTGAGACACCTCTTTGTAAGAAGGCAAAGTTAAGTAATGTTACTTATAATTCGTCTTGATTGCAAAATACTTATTCACATGACCGGTTTAGGTTCGTTTATAACCATCTTGAGATCTGCAAATTCCGGTTACAGGAGTAACCCGTCCATGTGACGCACATGTGAAGGTGGCTGAGTGTGGTCGGGTTACTACTGTAGCCGGAATTTGCAGATCTGAAGATGGTTATAAACGAACCGAAACCGGTCATGTGAAAAAGTATTTTGCAACAAAGATGGATTATAAATAACATTACCTAAAGAAGTGATTGCGGTATCCCTGTAGACATTATATCTGTTTTTGTAAAGTATTGTCAATTTAATTTACTGCAATAAACTCCATTAATAAGATTTGCTTGAATTGTTGTCTAGCTATGCGAGAAATCATCTTCCTAGGCATCCTATATTAGATGAGTGGGCAGGATCCCACATGGTATATGCGCCAAGATAACCCCAACAGACGTCCACCATCTCGGCAGTTATTTAACATCATCTCCGAGCAGTTAGTCGAAAGACAATTTAAAGGAAGGAAACAAATGTTGACAGGAGAGGGGTAAATTAATGTTATCGCTGCTGTTGCAGTTTATCTGCGCGTTACTTCCTGCGGAGTTCCACGAGAAAGTGCCGTGAATCATGCAAGTGGCCTACATATTCACCATGGACGAAGGTTCCATTCCTATCACATCTCTCTCCGTCAAGATATCAGTGGAAACGACTGTGAGAATGGTGTTAACTTTCGTACGTGGCCATTACGACAGGATACTCCAGACGTATCATGTCTCTTGTTTAATGATGAAACCACATTCATTAATCATGGCGCCAGCCGTTGTTTCCGAGCAGTTCTAGGCGCTTCAGTCTGGAGCCGCGCGACCGCTACGTTCGCAGGTTCGAATCCGGCCTCGGGCATGGGGGTTTGTGATGCCCTTAGGTTAGTTAGGTAAAAGTAGTTCTAAGTGCTAGAGAACTGATGACCTCATATGTTAAGTCGCATAGTGATCAGAGCTATTTGATTCGAACCAATCATGGCCATGTAAACTGCCGAAACATGCACTATTGGTCTGTTGACAATACCCGTTAAGTTCGTAGGGCGGAACCTCAGCATGGGATGTAAACGTGTGGTGTAGGTTAGTGAACCATCAGCTCGTAGACCCGCTTCTCGTACTGAAAGAGGTTAAGTATCACAGCCTCCTAACAGACCATCTACCACGGTAGCTAGACGAGTTTCCTCTGCACAGTAGAAGGAACATGGAATAGTAATGTGATGGCTGTCTTGCCCATAGATCAAGTGGTGTTACAGCATGTCCCCACGAAATGTTTCCAAATTGTAGGACTGTATGCAGAGGTCCTGTACTTTGGCCGGCCCGTTGACGCCTGTAGACTTTTTACTGGGGGGGGGGGGGGGGGGGGGGGGGAGCTGAAAGACATTGTCTCCGAGCACATACAGCTACATCCAAAGATAAGGAACGACGTGTTACAGGAGCCTGCTAGAACATCTCCGCTGATGTACTAGCACGTGTGCATCAGACGTGTATTGCTTCTGCCAGTGATAATTTTGAACACAAACTGTGATGCTTATAGTCTCGTTACTGATCATAATCCACATAGCTAGTGTATGCCCTTTGTTGTTTCTTAGTCTGTGCTACCACAGGTATTACACAAGCGTCGGTGAGGGTACTTTTCAAAATGCTGTGTATCTCATAAACAACTCACACTAGAATCGTGCAACAAGCACACTGAAATTCTAATTTACACTACTTCCGACGGCAGGAGTGGCAGAGTGGTTCTAGGCGCCACAGTCTGGAACCGCGCGATCGCTACGATCGCAGGTTCGAATCCTGCCTCGGGCATGGATGTGTGTGATGTACTTAGGTTATTTAGGTTTAAGTAGTTCTAAGTTCTAGGGGACTAATGACCTCAGATGTTATGTCCCACAGTACTCAGAGCCATTTTGAACTACTTTCAATTTGCTATTCTCAACAGATTCAAAAATGGTTCAAATGGCTCTGAGCACTATGGGACTTAACTTCTGAGGTCATCAGTCCCCTAGAACTTAGAACTACTTAAACCTAACTAACCTAAGTACATCACACACATCCATGTCCGAGGCAGGATTCGAACCTGCGACCGTAGCGGTCGCGCGGTTCCAGATTGTAGCGCCTAGAACCGCTCGGCCACCTCGGCCGACTCTCAACATGCATTGTTCCATTTAAGAAAGTGTTTGTTGGCAAAAAAAATAAATACACTTTCTGATAGGCTACCAATACGAGCCACTGACTGTCAGTCCATTCTGTGAAAACCGCACATCAATAGCACTTCCCATTTTCGCAGTATTTGCGGAGTACGGTTCAGGTGATTCATCCTGAACCGTAAACAATAACGGTCCTATCACACTTCTTTGGGATGCTCCTGAAATTATCCATACATCTGTCAGTTCACTGAAACTCAAAAATATCCTCCAGAGAAGTACGATAAAGCAATTCCAGTTTTAGAAAATGTGACGCTCTAAATATTGCGTATTTTGACATATATTGCTTCAATCAAAGGTTTATGTTTTCGCTAAATAGTGTTTCGTTTCGCACTCTTCTGCATCTGCTGACCATAACTGTCTCTTAAGCAATGTTGTACCTTCAGCGAGATATACTTCTGCAGGCTCTTGATTACCAGCGACAACATGTATTTTTTTTAACCTTCAAACTTTGATCTACGCAATCTCAGGATGTTACGGATAAATGATCTTGATAGGTGGTACAACAGACAAATATACGTGGTAAAAAATAATTTCTATTCGGTTTCAGCCATTCGAGATCGGACGCCTACTTTCTTACTGTCATTTTAAGGAATGAACGTGGACAGTAGTTCATTTTCCACATTCAAGCTTTAAAACGTGTGAAGTCGGAAGTGTGATTGACCTCCCTTGCAAAATGGAATGGACCAGTCCTTGTGATCGTCTCGTCCTACTGCGAACTCCGACCGAAATGCACCTCGTCACCGCTGAAATCGAATACTCCACCCTCAAGCAGCGAGAACTTGCAAACAAGGCGGCGATTAACCGAGGTTCACAGAAGCTCTGCGCGGCAGCAGATAATGAGCGGTAATTTTCACAGCCGCGAACTGCTAAATTGTTACGCAATTCGAGCGCGCGTCGAAATGTTGCTAGGTAACCAGTCCTAATTGAGAGTTCTTCGCCGACTAGCTCCTTAAGCCTTCTCCCGCGATATCACTTGTCTGGGAGGCGTTGCGAAATTGGTGGCCTCTAATTGTCATGGGTTTGTTGTGTTCCACCTGTTCCTGTTGTGTCCTCTTCGCCTGTTCCTTTGTTGTCTTCTTCAGGCGTTCGTAGCGACAGCCTTGGCAGACGCTTTACGTGACAGGTTCTTCTTCGGTTCGAGAAGAAGCCACTAGCACACAGAGACCCGTGTTATTAATCACCCATACGACAACCACTACAGAACAGTTTGGCACAATGCCTATTAGCAGTTTGGGTCCCACTGCGCGGTGGTAATTAATTCACAGTAAGCTTCGTAAGCAACTGCGGTTGTATTCTGACCTTGTATAAATCTTTAGGCCAGTAAACATCGGGAAAATCGAAACGCAACAGTGCACAGAAACGGCTCGAAGAATAGGTGTGGTCTGCGAGCATGTGTGCACACATGGAGGTGTATTTTGACTTTGATATTAGTTCGTGCACCGATTAACGTTCTAATTAGCTCTAATATACAAGTTCTCAAATGAGGAAATGAATGAGGGATACAAAATGATTCAAAAAATAATGCCACAACTTTGGGAATCAAGAGCTCTGCAAGGAATAAAAAGAGAGCTTCGCTCTTCCTGTCGTGGATTGAAGGAAGCCCTGAAGATTCATTTGGTTGCTAATTTGGTCGCTGGAAGCGGCGTTGACCACGTTACCATCATTTCCGTTGTCAGTGCAAAGATGGCGACTGCTTTGTGCTATCGAGTACGGCAGATGTGAATCGAAGACAGTTATTAAGCGTCCATTTCGAACCACGTATGATGTTTAACCTCCTGATAGGTGTTGTATCGCACTTGGGTATAAGCAATTGACAAAGAAAGGATGTTTATGGAAAGAGAGAAGTTACAGACAGCCGAGGAGAAGTGAACAAAACATTGGCCGCATCCAAGGGTGCATTCGCTCGCAGTCCAGGAAAATCGACCCACCGAGGTAGCAAAGATCTGAAAATTTCGCAACCGAGCACTTGGAGAGTCCTAAGGAAAAGATTATAACGAAACCTTATTATCTAAAATTGGTTCAAGTGCGTTCCGAAGCTGACAAGGAGAAAGAATCAACTTCTGCGAGTTTGTCTTTCAGCAAATGGAAATAGATGACCGGTTTATTTCGAAGCTAGAGTTCAGCGATGAAGCTACATTTCACACAACAGGGAAAATCAATCGGCAGAATGTTCGTGTATGGGGCATTGACAATCCGCGGGAAACAATTCAGCATGAACCTAATGTGAACGTTTCCTGTGCCATTTCATCCAATAAAGTTTTTGGTCCTTTTTCTTCAAAAGTGCAACTGTAACTGGGCAAACGTATCTGGAAATGTCGCAGAATTGGCTATTCAATCAATTCGAAGAAGACGCACGTCAGTTGATATTCCACCAGGATAGGGCACCACCCCGTTGGCACTTATCTGTCCGTGCCTGTTTGAACGAAAGGTACCCACAGATACCGATAGGCCGCCAGTGATGCAGTCAGTGTAAGTACATTACCCTCTACTGAAATATGAAGATTAGTTTCTCTTTCAATTACTACTATTATGTGTTACGAAGACGATGCAAATTCAAATCCTGGAACTGTGGGTTTAAATACCCCAACGTGGCGGTAAAATTACTTTTTTTCATTTAATCATGTCGGCCCCCGTTAGCTGAGTGGTCAGCGCGACAGACTGTCAATCGAGAGGGCCCGGGTTGGATTCCCGGCTGTGTCGGAGATTTTCTCCGCTCAGGGACTGGGTGTTGTGTTGTCCTCATCATCATCATTTCATCCCCATCGACAAGCAAGTCGCCGAAGTGGCGCCAAATCGAAAGACTTGCACCAGGCGAACGGTCTACCCGACGAGAGGCCCTCATCACACGACGTTTAATTTTTTTTTTCGTTTAATGATAATTCACTTCTATCAGCTTTCCTTAACCACGAACCATGCCACCTTTTTGTATTACGGCTGCTTGAGTGTATCTCGTTGTTTGACGGCGATCTTTTTAAATTACGTGAGCTAACTTCACAAATTATAAGTATCGTGATGCGTTGGCACTCATCTGTGGAGCGGCCGCTAAACAACAGTAATAAACAGTCGTTCTTTCGTGCTGTATGGCTTCAGATGCCGTTAGAGATACGTCGATGTGTAATGGATCGTTGATGTTGTTTATAAAGTCCTGTACCACCTAAAGTCACTCATCAGTACGACGTTACGTAGGAGGGACAGAATTTAAAACTTCATTTCAAGATTAACTAAACACCGCAAAAAAGGTTTGCATCATCTCTGTTCCGAGAGTTCCGGAACCTGTACAGAAAACTGGAATAGAGATCTATGTACACGTCATTTCTGCTCTTTTTATTGCTCATGAAAACCACACATTGTATGATACACCACCATACAGCTAGACCTTGAGAGGTGTGGTCCAGCTTGCTGTACACACCGGCGCATCTAATATCCAGTAGCATTGATGCATGCCTGTATTCGTCGGGGCACACTATCCACAAGTGTATCACGGCACTGTTGGTCCAGATTGTCCCACTCCTCAACGGCGATTCAGCGTATATCCCACAGAATGGTTGGTGGGTCACGTCGACCGTGAACAGCCCTTTTCTATCTATCCCAGGCATGTTAGATCGGGTTCATGTCTGGAGAACATGGTGGCCACTCTAGTCGAGCAATGTCGTTTTCCTGAGGAAGTCATTCAGAAGATGTGCACGATGGGGACGCTAATTGTCGTCCATGAAGACGAATGCCTCGCGAATATGCCGCCGATATGGTTGCACTATCGGTCGGAGGATGGCATTCACTTATCGTACAACCGGTGCGACGCCTTCCATGACAACCAGATGCGTACGCCGGTCCCACATAATGCCACCCCAAAACAGCCTGGAACCTCCACCTTGCTACACTCGCTCGACTGTTGCCTAAGCCTGATATCGGGTTGCCTCCAAACAAGTCTCCGACGATTGTCTGGTTGAAGACATGTGCGCTCATAGCTGAGGAGAACGTGATGCCAATCCTGAGCGGTCCATTCGGCATGTTGTTGGGCCCATCTGTACCGCGCTGCCTGGTGTCATGGTTGGAAAGCTGAACCTCGCCATGAACGTCGGAAGTGAAGTTGCGAATCTGGCAGCCTATTTCGCACAGCCCGAGTCGTAACAAGACGTCCTATGGTAACACGAAAAGCATTGTTCAACATGGTGGCGTTGCTGTCAGCGTTCCTCCGGGCCAAAATCCGTAGGTAGTGGTCATCCTCTGCAGTAGTAGCCCTTGAACGGGCTGAGCGACGCATCCGAACAACATCGCTTTGATTCACTCCGAGAAGCCTGGAGAATTCCATTTTTGAGAGCCCTTCCTGGCACAAAGTAACAATGCGGATGCGATCGAACCGCGGTATTGACTGTCTAGGCGTGGTTGAACTACGGAGAACACGAGCCGTGTACCTCCTTGCTGGTGAAATGCCTGGAACTGATCGGCTGTCGGATCCCTTCCTGCTAATAGGCGCTGTTCATACATGGTCGTTTGCATATTTGGGCGTGTTTTTTGACATCTGAACAGTCAAAGGGACTGTGTCTGTGATACAACATCCACAGTCAACGACTACCTTTCAGAAACTCTGGGAACAGGGGTGATGCAAAACTTTTTCTTTATGTGTGCATTTTCGTATACTGAATCTATTCTTATGCAACTGGTAGACTGCCTCAGCGCATAGATGGACGCTGTAAGTGGGAAGACAATACACGTTCAGTGCAATCCATTGCCTTTGCGAATAAATATGTTCACTGTGCAATGTCTAGGTATTAGATATGCACGTCCACGTCTTTCATTGCGCTAAATTTATGTAAGATGTGGGTTGTGAGACTATTTCTATTAAATTCACGAGCCAGACGGCGATCTCAAATTGTAAGTACGTCACTTGAATTAACATTCTGCATACCATAAAAGAAGCAGTGCTTAATTACCACTACTTCTGGGAGCAGTCTATGCTTTTCGAAACTTTCGTACGTGTCAAGCTTCTGTACTATCATAAAACCTACTGCAGGCGTATAGTCATAGGGCGCTAACAATTATGTGAGAACTTGACAGTGATCTACGACTATGGAATTAAATAAGAAAAGATTTGAGAAAGAAAGTCTAAAGGTTTCCTTCGCCAAGATAAAATACAGTGGGACTTAAGAAGAAAGTTAAATATTATATTCAGGCTTAGAAAATGCTGAACACCTTGAACAACTAGAGACAGGTCGATCATATTTACAGGATATGTACGAGGGCTGTCAAGTGAAGAATGATCATTATTTTTTTTTTACAACATACCTCATAATTTTGATGGTTCTTCACAAAGACCGAGCCAGTTGGCGTAATGGTTAGCACACTGGACTCGCATTCGGGAGGACTGCGGTTCAATCCCGTGTCCGATCATCCTAATTTAGGTTTTCCGTGATTTCCCGAAATCGATTCAGGCAAGAATCGGGATGGTTCCTTTGAAAGGGCACGGCCGACTTCCTTCTCCATCCATCCCCAATCCGATGAGACCAATGACCTCGCTGTTTGCTCTCCTCCACCAAATCAACCCTTCACTAAGTAGTCTCCCATGAATACGGTGCACTTGTCCCAGCGTTTCTGGCAGTCTTCAGATACACGCTGGAAACCATTTTTTGGGGTCTTTCAAAATCGCCTCCGCAGTCTTCACCACTGCTTCTGATGTTTGATAATGCCTCCCATGAAGGCGCTTCTTCATGTTAGGGAATAGAAAAGAATCACATGGGGCTAAACGCGGACTATAGCGAGGATGAGGGATGCACTCCACGTTGATTTTTGTACGATATCCAGCAACAACATCGGCAATGTGCTACCGTACGCTATCGTAGTGCAGCATCCAGCCTGCTTCATGGAAATGCAGCATTTTGCGTCTGATATGGAGCTGCAATGTTTTCAGGACGCCCCTGTAGTACTTTCCAGTTACTGTGGTGTGTGCAGGTACAACATATTGATAAACCATCCCATGAACATCAAAGAATAAGATGACCATAACTTTCCGTGCAGAAGCAACCACTTTTGCTTCTTTGGGGGTTGGTGAAGAAGGAGATTTCGACACTGAGCTTTGCTGTTTGCTCTCAGGATCGAAACGATGTAGCCGAGTTCATGAGCAGGGATTACATTTGAAATAAACTCCGGATCTTCCTCTAATATCAACTTTAACTGCATGCAGACCTGCAAGCGAATGTCCTTTTGTTCAGGAATCAACAGACTTGGAACCCATCTCGCACAAATACTGTCATGTATAATATTTCTATCACCAACGTGTGGGTTACACCCAATGACATGTTCAGTATTTCATAAAGTGATCTTTGCCTCTCACTTCTCCGATGTTTTTTCCATTCCAGATGATCCCCACTTTGATTATTTCCCCTTCCCTGACGTCATGGACTGTACGAATACCTCTCTTCTTCCCCTTGCTCCTAGCTTCCAGTACTTGGGCCACACACCACCATCTGAACATAACACTCCCATCACTACACAGGACATCAGCCTCACACTCCGCACTAAACGCAACACTGCTCCCGGCCACAGACTGCATTGCCTACTGCCACCTCAAGCACTGCCCTCCCTCCTTCCTTTCAATCCTTGCCACCCTCTACAATGTCATCCTTGCCACTGGCTTCTATCCCAACCTGTGGAAAACCTCCAGTATCCTGATGTTCTTCAAACCCAACAAGCCTCCATCTCATGCCTCTTCCTATCGTCCTATCTGTCACACATCGGTGTTCAGTAAGCTCTTGGAATTCATCCTTTCCCGGCGCATCCATCACCACCTCCGCCAAAACCACCTCCTCCCCAACACCCAATGTGGCTTTCGACCTTCCTTCTCTGCTGATGACCAACTCATCCGCCTCACTCACCTCCTCTCCCTCCAGCTTAGCTTCTGTCGCTCCGCCATTTTTGTCTCCCTTGACCTCGAAAAGGCCTACAACCGTGTCTGGCATCCCGGTCTCCTGTTTAAACTCCACACCTACGCCCTTCCTATCAATTACATCTGTCTGATGGCCTCCTTCCTATCCCACCGCCCCTCCTATGTTACCATCCATAATGCCAATTCCCACACCTTCTACCCCTCTGCAGGTGTGCCCCAGGGCTCTGACCTCTCCCCTGTCCTCTACCTCCTGTACACGGCAGATATGCCCCAGCCCCCCCCCCCACTCTCCAGTACACCTCTTGCACTCTTGCAATATGCTGATGACACCACATTCCTCGCCCTCGCTCCTACCCTCCAACGGTCCCAACGCCTTCTCCAGAATCACCTTGGCCTTTTTGCTGCATGGTGTAACAGGTGGCTCCTGAAAATCAATCCTTCCAAGACCTAGGCAATCATCGTAGGTCATACCACTTTCTCCTTCCGGCTCCTGGATTTCTCCCTTACTGTCTGCGCCTGTCCTGTCCGCCTCACCCCCACCCTCACTTATCTTGGCCTCACCATTGACCGTCACCTCACCTGGATCCCTCATGTCCGCTCCAACCAATCCAAAGCCCACAACCGCCTCTGATTCCTCAAACTCCTCTCCAGCCAGACATAGGGGGTGGCACACCTCTACCATCCTCCACACCTACAAATCCTTAATCTGTCCCATCCTCTGCTATGCCAGTGCTGCCTGGATATCTGCCCCCCCCCCCCCCCCAAATTCTATAAGTTCCTCCAGATCCTTGAGCAACATGCACTCCACCCCGCCTTCCGTATACGCCTCACGTCCCCCACGCGGATCCTCTATGATCTCATTCCTTTCCCCCATCTGCTCCTATTCCTCAAACATATCCACATCCTCTACACCTCCCGCCGCCTTGAACCCCCTCACCCACTGGTTGCTCCTCTCCTCTCCTATCCCTATCCCCTGCCCCGTCTTCACTGTTGTATCCCCCCCTTTCCCTCCTTCTCTACATCCTACACCTCCTTTCCCAAGGTGGCTTCCATCAACTCCCCCCACCCGGATGATGCCCTCTCTCCGTCCATTTATGCCTCCTTTTTTTTTTTGGTCTACTGACTGGTTTGATGCGGCCTGCCACGAATTCCTTTCCTGTGCTAACCTCATCATCTCAGAGTAGCACTTGCAACCTACGTCCACAATTATTTGCTTGACGTACTCCAATCTCTGTCTTCCTCTACAGTTTTTGCTCTCTACAGCTCCCTCAACTACCATGGAAGTTATTCCCTCATGTCTTAGCAGATGTCCTATCAGCCTGTCCCTTCTCCTTATCAGTGTTTTCCACATATTCCTTTCCTCTCCGATTCTGCGAAGCACCTCTTCATTCCTTACCTTATCAGTCCACCTAATTTTCAACATTCGTCTATAGCACCACATCTCAAATGCTTCGATTCTCTTCTATTCCGGTTTTCCCACAGTCCATGTTTCACTTCCATACAATGCTGTACTCCAGACGTACATCCTCAGAAATTTCTTCCTCAAATTAAGGCCGTTATTTGATATTAGTAGACTTCTCTTGGCCAGAAAAGCCTTTTTTGCCATAGAGGGTCTGCTTTTGATGTCCTCCTTGCTCCGTCCGTCATTGGTTATTTTACTGCCTAGGCAGCAGAATTCCTTAACTTCATTGACTTTGTGACCATCAATCCTGATGTTAAGTTTCTCGCTGTTCTCATTTCTACTACTTCTCATTACCTTTGTCTTTCTCCGATTTACTCTCAAACCATACTGTGTACTCATTAGACTGTTCATTCCGTTCAGCAGATCATTTAATTCTTCTTCACTTTCACTCAGGATAGCAATGTCATCAGCGAATCGTATCATTGATATCCTTTCACCTTCTACTTTAATTCCACTCCTGACCCTTTCTTTTATTTCCATCATTGCTTCCGCGATGTACAGATTGAAGAGTAGGGGCGAAAGGCTACAGCCTTGTCTTACTCCCTTCTTAATACGAGCACTTCGTTCTTGATCGTCCACTCTTATTATTCCCTCTTGGTTGTTGTACATATTGTCTATGACCCGTCTCTCCCTATAGCTTACCCCTACTTTTTTCAGAATATTGAACAGCTTTCACCATTTTATATTGTCGAACGCTTTTTCCAGGTCGACAAATCCTATGAACGTGTATTGATTTTTCTTTAACCTTGCTTCCATTATTAGCCGTAACGTCAGAATTGCGTCTCTCGTGCCTTTACTTTTCCTAATGCCAAATTGATCGTCACCTAGCGCATTCTCAATTTTCTTTTGCGTTCTTCTGAATATTATTCTTGTAAGCAGCTTCGATGCATGAGCTGTTAAGCTGATTGTGCGATAATTCTCGCACTTGTCAGCTCTTGCCGTCTTCGGAATTGTGTGGCTGATGCTTTTCCGAAAGTCAGATGGTATGTCGCCAGACTCATATATTCTACACACCAACGTGAATAGTCGTTTTGTTGCCACTTTCCCTATGATTTTAGAAAGTCTGATGGAATGTTATCGATTGCTTTTGCCTTATTTGACCGTAAGTCCTCCAAAGCTCTTTTAAATTCCGATTCTAATACTGGATCCCCTATATCTTTTAAATCGACTCCTGTTTCTTCTTCTGTCACATCAGACAAATCTTCACCCTCATAGAGGCTTTTAATGTATTCTTTCCACCTATCTACTCTCTCCTCTGTATTTAACAGTGGAATTCCCGTTGCACTCTTAATGTTACCACCATTGCTTTTAATGGCACCAAAAGTTGTTTTGACTTTCCTGTATGCTGAGTCTGTCCTTCCGACAATCATATCTTTTTCGATGTCTTCACATTTTTCCTGCAGCCATTTCGTCTTAGCTTCCCTGCACTTCCTATTTATTTCATTCCCCAGCGACTTGTATTTCTGTATTCCTGACTTTCCCGGAACATGTTTGTACTTCCTCCTATCATCAATCAACTGAAGTATTTCTTCTGTTACACATAGTTTCTTTGCAGCTACCTTCTTTGTACCTATGTTTTCCTTCCCAACTTCTGTGATGGACCTTTTTAGAGACGTCCATTCCTCTTCAACTGTGTTGCCTACTGCGCTATTCCTTATTGCTGTATCTATAACGTTAGAGAACTTCAAACGTATCTCGTCATTTCTTAGAACTTCCGTATCCCACTTCTTAGCGTATTGATTCTTCCTGACTAATGTCTTGAACTTCAGCCTACTCTTCATCATTACTATATTGTGTTCTGAATCTATATCTGCTCCTGGGTACGCCTTACAATCCAGTATCTGATTTCGGAATCTCTGTCTGACCATGATGTAATCTAATTGAAATCTTCCCGTATCTCCCGGCCTTTTCCAAGTATACCTCCTCTTCTTGTGATTCTTGAACAGGGTATTCGCTACTACTAGCTGAAACTTGTTACAGAACTCAATTAGTCTTTCTCCTCTTTCATTCCTTGTCCCAAGCCCATATTCTCCTGTAACCTTTTCTTCTACTCCTTCCCCTACAACTGCATCCCAGTCGCCCATGACTATTAGATTTTCGTCCCCCTTTACATACTGCATTACCCTTTCAATATCCTCATACACTTTCTCTATCTGTTCATCTTCAGCTTGCAACGTCGGCATGTATACCTGAACTATCGTTGTCGGTGTTGGTCTGCTGTCGATTCTGATTAGAACAACTCGGTCACTGAAATGTTCACAGTAACACACCCTCTGCCCTACCTTCCTATTCATAACGAATGCTACATCTGTTATAGCATTTTCTGCTGCTGTTGATGTTACCTGATCTCTTCTGACCAGAAATCCTTGTCTTCCTTCCACTTCACTTCACTGACCCCTACTATATCTAGATTGAGCCTTTGCATTTCCCTTTTCAGATTTTCTAGTTTCCCTACCACGTTCAAGCTTCTCACATTCCATGCCCCGACTCGTAGAGCGTTACCCTTTAGTTGATTATTCAATCTTTTTCTCAGGGTAACCTCCCCCTTGGCAGTCCCCTCCCGGAGATCCGAATGGGGGACTACTTGGAATCTTTTGCCAATGGAGAGATCATCATGACACTTCTTCAATTACAGGCCACATGTCCTGTGGATACACGTTACGTGTCTTTAATGCAGTGGTTTCCATTGCCTTCTGCATCCTCATGTCGTTGATCATTGCTGATTCTTCCGCCTTTAGGGGCAATTTCCCACCCCTAGGACAAGAGAGTGCCCCAAACCTGTATCCGCTCCTCCGCCCTCTTTGACAAGGCCGATGGCAGAATGAGGCTGACTTCTTATGCCGGAAGTCTTCGGCCGTTAATGATGATTATTTATCAAAATTTAGGCAGTGGCGGGGATCGAACCTGGTACCAAAGACGTTTTGATTATGAATAAAAGACGCTACCCCTAGACCATGGGTATCCCTCTTATCAACTCTGATCTTCAACCCCCTCCTTTCCTGTGTCCTTTCCCTGGGCTCGCTCTTCCTTCGCCCCTTCCACCCTTTGTTTTCTCGCCGCCTGACCTCTCCCTATCTCCCTTCTCAACCCCCCCCCCCCCCCGAGACCTTTTGTATTCCCCTGTTCTGCCTCCCTCACTCCCTGGCACGTCTGCTCGGCGCCCCCACCCCTCTTATAGATCCTCATCCTCCATTGGCTCCTTTCCCCCCTCCCCCTTCACTTTTCCTCTCCTTCCCCCCTTCTTTTCCCGTCATCTGTTCAGTTTCCCCCCAGCGGCTCTCGGCTGTGGTATGTCATATTTGTGCCAACTTTTTAGTGCAGTGTTTAAGTGAGTGTTCTGTGTTGTGCATCTTTCCACAGTGTTGCGAACAGAAATCATGCTGTCGCAGGGTGTGCATTTTATATCACTTGCAAACAGAAACCAGACTATCGCTGTATATTTTAATTGTCTGTCTATTATTTTTCTGCTTCCTGCGTATTTTATTCGCATCATCAACCCTGTGTTTTATGTTTTAGTTCCAGAATGTTCTGCCATTTTACCTTTAAGTCGCCGATTTTATCGCCTACTGTTATTTTTTATTATCTTCATCTTTTAAAAACAAATTCTGTAGGCTGAAGAGCGGCGTAATAAACTGCTGCCAGCCCACCCCGTCAGGGGGAATCGAAACTCAATAAGGGGAAAAAACGGTCCACAACTGTCAGTTCTACCCCTGACGAAGATGACGGAGGTAGTCATCGAAAGCTCGGTAATTTATTCAAATTTGACGCGGCAAGTAAACCGCGAACTGTTTATAGGACTCCGTCGCAAACGACTTCGTAGTCACATAATAAATTATGATCATTCTTTATTGAATAGCTCCCGTACATAACCAAGTTAAATGGTTAGCACTTCAGACACCTCGATTCAGTATGCGTCCTGCTGCCTAGTAGGGACACCGTCCGCCATGGGCCCTGATGACTTCTTCCATGCGTGATGGCATCAGAGGCATATAAGGCGCGAATCGCGTCCTTTGTTATAGCCATCCACGCAGCAGTCACCTGGTTCCAAAGCTCATCTGTGGTGGTTGGGATTGGGTCACAGCACTGCACCCGTCATTTCACCACATCTTAGATTGTCGACAAGTCTGGTGATCTGGCGGGCCAGGGCGGAAGGCTGACATCCTGTGACACCAAGAAGGCACGTGTTCGGGCAGCAACATGTGGTCACGCGTTTTCTTGCTGAAAAATGGAGTCTGGGGTGTTGTGCAGACAGGGTAAGGCTACGGGTCCACACTGGGCTAGCATTCGGGAGGACGACAGTTCAATTCCGCGTCCGGCCATCGTGATTTACGTTTCCTGTGATTTCCATACATCGCTCCAGGCATATGCCGGGATGGTTCCTTTCAAAGGGCACGGCGGACTTCCTTCCCTGTCCTTCCCTAATCCGATGAGACCGATGACCTCACTGTCTGGTCTCCTCCTCCAAACAAAAAACTCAACGCTGCGGGCCGCAGGACGTCATTCACGTAGGTCACACTGGTCACAGTGCCCTGGACACGCACCACATGCTATTTGAGGCTGTATCCATTAACACCCCACCCCATAAGAGCTTGAGTTGGCGCTGCATGTCTTGTGCGAATGCAGTCACTATGATGCTGCTCTCCCATTCTGTGGTGAACCAAAATGTGGCCATCGTTTTCAAAGAAACAGAAGATGTATCTGGTCCATGTACTGACACAGTTTTACGGTGAATCTTTGTGTAATTTTGTTGTTTTGCTTATAAAAATCACTCTGTTCCGCTTACTTCAGCTTTGGCGTACGTTTCCAATTGTTACGCAATTTAGTTCGCATACTGTGACGCACCTGTTAACCGTTCCGCAGCAGAACTGTCTCTGCAGGGAACAACGAACATGTATTTTTCTGACAATGCGACACCGTTGTTGGGAATGGTATAAGCGTGGCACGGGATGTAGAACTTACCTTTTTAAGTACGTACGCAAATGATGGAGCCCAATGATGGGCCAAAACGTATCAACATTACCAAGCAAATCTGAGTGACGAAATTCAGATAGTCAGAATGGTTCAAATGGCTATAAGTAATATGGGACTTAGCTTCTGAGGTCATCAGTCTCCTAGAACTTAGAACTACATAAACCTAACTAACCTAAGGACATCCCACACATCCATGCCCGAGGCAGGATTCGAACCTGCGGCCGTAGTGGTCGCGCGGTGCCAGATTGTAGCGCCTAGAACCGCTCGGGCACCACGGCCGGCCCAGATAGTCAAGTGAAGTGACATAGGAGAAGTCTGAAACTCTGAAATACAAAGGAATCAGTGTTAATATCTTAGAGCAACAGTCAGCCTATTGCCTGAGTAGGCGTAAAACAAGACGGTCTGCCGTCTGACCAGAAACTTCTACTGCAAGAAGACGCTTGACATTGAAGTTCAGTTACGAGGGGCGGTCAGTAAGGGATGCAACCCTTTTTTTCTGAAGGCGCGTTCGCTTTATTCAGGACTCCAAAACACCATACTTTTCCCCACTCCTTTGGCTCCAATACTCTATTTTTCTATATAATCTCAATTCAGTGCGACGACCTTGACCCACGTTACTGGGAGGGCATGTACTCTATTAGTCGACGTCGGAGTCTACCTCTTGCTGCATCAATGACCTCCACATCATCCAATAACTGCTTCTCACTAAGTGCGTTCTTCACTGAGCCCAACGGCAGTTGGAAGGTGCGAGATCCAGGCTGTAGAGGGGATGGCGGGCGCGCAGACCTGCGTGAGGTCTTGAGTTGTCATGGAGAAGAAGAAGTTCGTCTGCATTCTTGTGGCGACCTTGAAGTTGTTTCTTCAGTTTCCGATAGTAGCGCAACGTACTTCAGTGTTAATTGTTACACTAACAGGGAGGACATCAAACAGAACAACCCCTTCAGAGTCCCAGAAGATCGTCGCCATTACATTGCCAGCAGAGGGTGAGGCTTTATACTTTTGCTTTGAAGGAAATGTGGTGTGGCACCACTCGACGAACCGCCGTTTTATTTCCGGTTTGATGTGATGAACCCATGTTTCACCGCCAGTAACAAGTCCAGACGAATTATCTCAAAAACAACTTGAAAGCAGATATCGGACTGGCAGTGTGCTCAAAACGTTCAGAAAATGATCCTTGTAATTCTTTCAAGGCCACAGTCAACCGTCCAAACCTCGTGTTTCCTTAACGGCAATCAGCTTAGAGAAAAGGACTCTGTTTGTCGAATCTGTCCCTTCCATACCGTAATTATCTTTTGAAATGCATCTCCATCAAGTCAGAAAGAACATTCTTCTCACACTGCAATGTCTCGTTGAGTGGAAGTGAACACTCAAATCCAACTACAATGCGAGGTCTGCAATCCATTCTGGATGTTCTAATTTTCGTTCCTGCACACCTTTTTCTTCTTATATCCGACGGTAGTGGATATTAAATCGTTCCTGACATGCCTTTTCTCTTACTCAACGTACTTTTCAGTAATTTATAAACTGTCCGTACTGTTCGTTTAGTCCTTCGTAAACTGTAGCGATTGACAGTGGAATAATTTGTGCTATTTCAGAAAATTTTCTATTCACACGACCAATTTCTTTAAGTGGTGCGTGTCTGGAAATTTAGCACAAAGGTTTTCTTGATGTACAGAACAATGAATCCTATCTGTGGAATGTTTTAATTTTTTACTCTTTCATTGCCAACTAAATCTTTAGTCTGGAGTACTGCATTGTGTGGTAGTGAAACATGGACTGTGGGAAAACCGGAACAGAAGAGAATCGAAGCATTTGAGATGTGGTGCTATAGACGAATGTTGAAAATTAGGTGGACTGATAAGGTAAGGAATGAGGAGGTTCTACGCAGAATCGGAGAGGAAAGGAATATATGGAAAATACTGATAAAGAGAAGGAACAGGATGATAGGACATCTGCTAAGACATGAGGGAATGACTTCCCTGGTACTAGAGGGGGCTGTGGAGGGCAAAAACTGTAGAGGAAGACAGAGATTGGAATACGTCAAGCAAATAATGTAGGTTGCAAAGTGCTACTCTGAGATGAAGAGGTTAGCACAGGAAAGGAGTTCGTAGCGGGCCGCATCAAACCAGTCAGTAGACAGACGACAAAAAAAAAAAAAAGTCTTCAGTTTTTTTGCATGTTGTTTTAATATCGTGCCAATGGCCTGGCCGCAGTGGTAAACCAGGTCCTGTCAGATCATCGAATTTAACCGCTGTCAGGCTTGACTAACACTTGGATGCGTCACCATCCGGCTCTGCCGAGTGTAGTTGTTGCCTAGCGGGATGCACTCAGCCCTTGTGAGGCCAATTGGGGAGCTACTTGATTCAGTAGTAGCGGCACACATCACAAAAACTCACAACCACAACATACAGGAGAGCTGAGTGCTCACCACGTGCTCCCGCGTACTCACATCCGCTGACGCCTAAGGGCTGAGGATAGCGCGGCGGTAAGTAAGCCCCGTTGGACCTTCAGGGCCTGTTCGGACGGTGTTTTTTTTTTTTTTGTTTTTTTAATATCGTTTCATAGCGAATTTGCAGTACCTGTTGCTTATGCGACTTCATATAATGTACGAGGGTTGGAACTTAAAAAGCGGCAACTATTTATTCACAACCGATACAAAAGAGTTATATGTTTGCACCTGTTACTGTCCTTCAATGTAGTCACCAGCGTTCTGTAGAACCCGTTGTCAGCGGTGTAGAAGCGTTAGCAGAGCCTGTTCTGTTGATGGTACGGATGGGGCTGTCTACTGCCTGTCGAATCTCAGGAACAGTTCTGAAGCGAATGCAGCAAAGTGGCTCCTTCATCATCGGAACCAAATTAGTCACAAGGACTTAAGTCGTATTACTGTTAATTTTTGGAGCATCACCTGAGATCAGCTTTGCGAAAGAAGCGGCGGTCACTTTCTGCACAACCCGCCCATCATTTTGCACGACAATGCGCGGGCGCATACAACGGAAGCTGTGGCTGATCTGTTCGTTCGATGGGACTGGGAAGTTCTGTACCATTCACCATACTCTCCGGACCTAAGTCTTTGTGACTTTGATTTGATTCCGAAGATGAACGAACCACTTCGTGGCATTCGCTTCAGAACTGTTCCAGAGATTCGACAGGTAGTAGACCGCTCCATTCGCACTAGCAACAGAACAGGCTCTGCTAACGATATACTACGCCTTCCACAACGCTGGCAACGGGTTCTACACAACGCTGGTGACTACTTTGAAGGTCAGTAACAGGTGCAAACATTTGACTCTTTTGTATCGGTAGTGAATAAATAGTGGCGACTATTTAAGTTCCAACATTCGTACTGAGAGTTCTCATCCCCGTCTTCTGTCATTCTCATTCATTTTTAAAGGGCTACACTGCCTCGTTTTTATTCAGATAGCCATTGGACCAGCTAACGTCCTTCATACAATTAACTAATAGCGAAGAGCATACAGCGCTGACACCACGATTCTGGCGAACGGGAGAGAGACGTGCCAGCAGGAAAATGCCACCCAGCAGTACTAAACCATATGTCGCGCTGTACCGAGTACTTCCGAGAGGGACCGAACAGAGCCGAGCGAGACCGAGCCTTGGTGTACACACCGGGCCCGCCGTGTCCGGCCCTGCTCTGCAACATACCCATCAGAATTCTTAACTAACAGGGGAGACGGAGCTAGTGGTTGCGCCTCATTATTGTGTCTCATTGTACCTGCTGACAGTGATTTTATATGACGCATTGCTCATAATTGAAATTATACTACGGTACAATGAGCTGCTGGAAAAGGGCGGACGCTACTCTGTCCGCTTATCTAATTATTTCATTCTGTACATCCTTTCCCTTGCCCTTATGTTGCTGGAAATTATAGAGTGAGTATTTGTTTTGATTGCGAGTTCGACTGCAGAGCATCTGTAGGACAGAGATGCATACTTTACTTACATAGCCGGCCACTGTCGCCGAGCGGTTCTAGGCTTTCAGTCCGGAACCGCGCTGCTGCTATGGTCGTAGGTTCGAATTCTGCCTCGGGCATGGATGTTTGGGATGTTCTTAGGTTAGTTAGGTTTAAGTAGTTCTAAGTCAAGGGGACTGATGACCTCAGATATTAAGTCCCACAGTGCTTAGAACCATTTTAACCATTACTTGCATTTTGGGGCCAAACTAACTCCTGTGGGGATCTGACAGAGATACGCCTGTAGCAGTAGATCTTCCATGGTTAGTAGGTCACCCTCCCACTTCCTGTCAGAGAAGAGGAGAGTGACCGTTAAGGGCGCTCCGCTATTTTTCAGCATACGGTTCCTGGTCTCACTAGAGGATGGATGGAAGCTGTGATGGGCTCCGTCATGCAGTTCGCAAAAGCTGAAGAAGATGAGATATATCAATCGCAAACTTACTAACCCGTTCCTTTCCAGCAAAGTTACGGTCAGGGTTATGTGGGTATCACCTTCTGTAGTAATTCCACAGATAAATTTTGTGGGTTGATATTTGGTATTTTGTCGAGAGCATGGAGCACAATAGAATCAAGCACTGCAAAGTCAATCCGGAGGTGGCTTCAGCACTTTTGGTTTTACTTGAATTCTGTCACCAATTATCTTGCCTTTAAAGATTAACATAAAATAGTTTGCCAAATAATAAAAGAATTTTCTCGTAGGATGGGCCTCACCTATAGTGTTCCGTACAGCCACGTAGTCGCCACTGTACAACAAAAGAGAGCAGAGCTTATAGTACGATTTCTGGTTAGGCATTTGCGAGTGAGTTGTGTGGGACACATAGGGCGGGGGGGGGGGGGGTGTAATGAATTTTGGTCCATGAAATCTTTTTCGGAAATATTATTTTCTTGATCTACACAGTTTAATCTATGTTGTGTGTGGATTTTATCGTGATAGCAGCTTCAGAAATACCTTTAAATTGCTAAACCGATTAACTCTTCACTGGCGGCCACTCCTACCTCTTCCGACATTTGGGAAATTGCTTACTTCAGCGGAATCTTTGCCAGTATGAAAGCTATTTTCTGTCGATATCTTTGGCTGACATCTATTTCTCTCGCTGACATCTACATATTTGCCTGAAATCTTTCTTGCATGTGGTTTATTTACGTTTTGACAATACTAACACGCATTAGTAGGTGGAAGGTTGAATTCGTAAACCTTTACGTGGAAGTCCGGATCTGTGCATAATGGGTGGTGGAAAAACAGTGTTTAGGAAACGAATGTTTCATGGAAATCGGTTTACCGACAAAAAAGAGGAAGCAGCTCGAAATGAAGAACATAAGCTCTCAGCTTCAGCAGCGAAACTTTTCCCTGGACTTTAATTCCTACTCCAAATTTTTCTTTTGTTTGCTTGCTCAATATACAGATTGAATAACATAAGGGATAAGCTACGACCCTGCCTCACTTCCTTCTCAACTATTGCTGCCCTTTCGTGCTCCTCGACTTTTATAACTGACTGTAGCGCTTAGAGCCGCTCGGCCACCCCGTCCGTCAGGGGCGTGGGGTCAGCACACCGCTCTCCAGGTTGTCAAGGAAGTCAATGGATATTTTCCTTACAGTCAAAAAGGTTCTATCTTTCACTGACTTTACCAAAATTATTTACTAATTAATAATAATTTATCAACTGGGATCACTCATCAGGATTCCTGTCAGGAGTGATTTTTGGGCTGAAATTATTAGACTACGAAACCAAGAATTCTCATTTGAATGTGCAATTTAATGTGGCATGCAAGCCGTGACTCATTTAAAAACAGAACATGATATGGGATTTTGGGATTGCTAACGGATCATGTTCACTTCTTGCCAACAGCTAGCAACGGTTCATCCGTCTTCAGGCAAGTGTCCTTGCAAAGGAGATAGAACATCTACAGTTGGTGTTCGAAGATAATGGTCACTCTCCACATCACATTAGTACAGTGGTGAGCAGGAAGAAACGTGACCAAACACAATATGAATAAGCAAGAACCTGTTCAAGTCCAAGGCGTTCCTCCCGTACATCGGCAACATTTCGTCTAAAGTAGGCAGGATCCTAAGGAAGCATCAAGTTAAAGTAATTTTCTGGCCATCGGCGATGATTAGTGCCCTTGTCGTTTCGGGAAGGGTTTATCTGCGTCTGCAGAAGGCAGGGATTTACAAAATCCAGTGTGGCTAAGCTTTTTCTGCGATAGGTGAACTAGATGTCACGGTGCTCTGTGATTTGTCTACGATGACGTTATAACCCCAACCCTTGGCGCCTGTGCATTCCTGCCGAGTCAGCGTATATATTGGCGAGCTATTGGAGCAACACGTCAGTAAGCACCTGAAGATGACCAGCAGCTGTCTCGTTGAAATATCGTGCAGCTTACACAGCGAAATCCGACGGGACAGCCATGAACAAAAGACACAACGTTTACTTAGGTCAGACAGTATGCACAGTACGTGGAATGTGCGGCGAACATGAACCCCAGTCGCCTTTCGCAGCCAAGTCAGTCGGCTACATCTGAGCATTGTATTACCACAGGAAACTATGGTTTATTCTACCAACAAAAATCTTGGTCCTGGCTAGATCCTTTTGGGATTCAGTAATTAAAGAAGATCTTATAGCCACGTGAGATTAGCCGAGCCATCTTAGGCGCTGCAGTCATGGACTGTGCGGCTGGTCCCGGCGGGGGTTCGAGTCTTCCCTCGGGAATAAGTGTGTGTGTTTGTCCTTAGGATGATTTAGGTTAAGTAGTGTGTAAGCTTAGGGACTGATGACCTTAGCAGTTAAGTCCCATAAGATTTCACACAAATTTGAACAAAATCTTATAAATCGTAACGACGGCTTTCAGCTGGTCAAGACTTGGGACCCGGTGATCTCTCTAATTTCTTCTGGGTGAATACATTTGTTCATAATCACACATGTGGTGACATATGACGTTTGTTTTTAACACCGCGAGCGCACTTTCGGACAGAGAGCGGACGTGTAGTTACACCGTTACGCACGCGCCTGCACGCCACACATGAAACAGCATATGCAGCGGGCCTGGTTTTCGATAGAGCATGCTCTTGTGACGGCCGCCAATACGCATGCATTTCCGCATCAGTTTTTGCTGCAAAGCTGACACCGTGAAATAGCAGTCTCCATCCAGACACTCATATGAAGATGGCTGGAAGATTGCCAGCCATAAGTATTGCGGTAAGAAATCAACATTATCAGGGTACAAACTCGAAATCTCATAGAATATTCAGTACGTCGGGAAAACTACAAGAATCACATAAGATCGTTTGTTACCTTTTTTCTCGATGATGTCGCCTAACTCTTACATAGTGATCTCATAATTTAATATCACACGGGAACAGGGAATCAATGTTATATTGCTACCGTTCTTTCTCTGTTCTCACATGATCGTCGTGCTCCTCATTCATTCTTATTCTCCTGGAAACGTTTTGAATAGAATAGCAATCGAGTTCAGTTACTGGGACTACTTGATTTTCACGGGAAAATGTGATGAAATGCCATAATGTGGGACATGGGAACAAGCGATAAAAATGTTCTTAAATTAGGTACACACAAAATTTATAAAACTATGGTGAGCAAGATTTACGAGACAGCCGAAATACTCTCATATTTCAAGAAGAACGCAATAATCCCAGGTTCAAAGAAAACGGGCGCTGAAAAGAGTGAAAATTACCGAACTATCAGTTTAATAAGTCTCGGCTTCAAAATACTAACACAAATAATTTAAAAAAGAATGGAACAACTCGTAGAAGCCGACCTCAGGAAAGATCAGTTTGGATTCCAGAGAAATGTAAGAACACGCGAGGCAACACTGACCCTACAAATCTCATATAAGTTATGTTAAGGAAAGACAAAACTACGTTTACAGCATTTGTAGACTTAGAGAAAGCTTTTGACAATGTTGACTGGAATACTCTCTTGCAAATTCTAAAGATGGCAGTGATCAAATACAGCGAGCGAAAGGGTGTTTACAATTCGCACAGAAACAAAGTCCTAATGTACTGCAGGACTTTTTTTTTTATGAAACAGATCTGATGATGGTCATTAAAGACCTAAACAGGTAATCTGTTAAACAAAAAAGATTGTTACCATAGACGTAAATTGAAGAAACTTATTACATATACGGGTCACTGTGTTTTTTCGCGACGATGTCGCAGCTTGTGTTACAGATCTGTGTTGTGTGTGTTCCCTAAGTGCCTATGCTATTAGCATAGCATTTCTTATTACATTATAAAGCGGCGACTAGAGACAGGCACGATACGTAGTGAGCGAAACTGTAAGTACTAGTATTGTTCAAATGTGTGTGAATTCCTAACCGACCAAACTGCTGAGGTCATTGGTCTCTAGACTAGCACACTATTTACAATAACTTATACTAAGAACAACACACACACCCATGCCCGAGGGAGGACTCGAACCTCCGGCGGGAGGAGCCGCGCAATAGTATTGTTAACACAAAAATGTACATGTATGTTAAAAATTTCATTATGTTCCATGTACTCTGATGACATGACGGACACTATGATGTAACACTGGAAAAATATTAACTGAAGGAAGATAAATAATAAATAAATTAGAAGGAAGAAGACAACAATACCAAGAGTGGACAAGTAAAAGTACAATATAGGGAAGTACCAGTTACAATACAACAATAAGGTAGGACCGCACATTGCATGTAGAAAATGCGTCCCTAGCAGGCCTATTAGAAAATCCAAGCACCTATTTCCTAAAATCCAGAAGATTGGCAGTCGCCTTTCGGCACGCTAGCGGCACGGACGTCTTGTTCACGTCCTCGCCGCGCAGCTCGCTCGTGGAGTTGTTTACGTGATTCTGCCGTCTTAGCGCGCTATATTTCATTCGACAGAGAATGGCTTATGCCCACCGAAAATCGACACTGAAGATTAGCTTTGCACCTGAATATGCCCGACCAAAAGCACTGGAAATCGAACAGTTTATCAGAGATGAAGTCAAGATTGACTGCAACGATCTTGTTGGCATCCACCTTTCTAGAGTGAGCAGTGTGGTATACGTGAAATTGGTCAACGAAGACATATGTGAAAAAATTCTAGATGCAACTCGAAGTGGTCTTAAGTTCCGTCACTCTGATGGACACATCGGTGACGTAACTGTGGAACATGCGGGACTTGGACTGCGCACGATACGTGTTTTTGAACTCCCTTTCGAGGTGCCTTCAGAGGTAGTGGTATCTGCATTCCATCCATATGGAAAAGTGATTAGCCACACAGCTGAGAAGTGGGTTCAGTTCACTACATACCCGGTTCTCAATGGAGTACGGCAGATCCGCATAGAACTAACCAAACATGTGCCTTCCTACTTATATATTGGTGGCTGCCGTGCAATTATTATTTATGATGGACAGCCGAAGACATGCTCGGGATGTGGCAAAGAAGGACACCTCCGTTCTAGCTGTCTGCAGCGCAGAATCACACAGTTACCGCCTGGGGACCTGCCGGCCACGACCGCTCCGACGTCGCTACCGCTGACGTTTGTCGAAGCTCTCCATAGCGACCCCCGACCGCGAACACCACTGGCTCCTACTACTGGTACATCGTCGTCTCCGGTACTGCCTCAGGCTGTTGCGGACGGACCGACGCCCTTGCCTCCTCCTCCCGACGTGTGCAGTGGTGAGCAATCTCAAGGACAGGGGATGGCCCTTGACTCCATGATTGTGCCTACCGATGCTTTTGTGCCTGAACTTCCGGATCCCCAGGCGTCTTCGGACACTGAAGATCACGTGCGCAAGCAACGGTCGCCGAAGAGACGTCGGAAACGGCGGATCGCCCCGTCTGACACCTGCAGGACGCAGTCTCAAGACGATGAAGATCAAAATTATCAAGTTGTTCCCCCGAAGGACGAATCAGTGGTGGAAGCACCAACTTGCACTCCGTCGGACGTACAACCATCCTTGCATGCACCAGGCGCTGTACCTATGGACGTTGAACAACAGCTGAGCCAGGACAACTCTTCCAACACCGACGTGACACTGCCTTCGGACTCTGCTGGTACTCCACTGGACGCACACCATCCACGCACCCTTGCGTGGTCTGACGATGTAGCCGACGAAACACCAACTAGTGAGACAGCCGCGAATGCCGCTGCTCCAGCCCACGACTCCTAATCGACAGGGTTACAGGATGGGGATGTGCAGCCTACTGGGACAACATTCTTGTTCGCTGCTGCTCTTCGTGCCTCCATGAGCGTCCCTGTAGTCCCAATTCTACGACAAGCTTACAGGATTGGCTCCATCAATGTCAACACCATTGGCACCCCTGTCAAACTACAATTGCTCCGTGATATGTTGAGGGCGTCGGACCTAGATGTTGCCCTTTTGCAGGAAGTTCGCCTGGCGACGTTTCCTAATGTCTATGGCTATGTTTCCTACCTCACGCCGTGTGCCGACGGTGGCAGTGGGACAGCTATTCTTTTAAAGGAAGGCATTGATGTCGATGACGTGATTTACCTACCATCGGCTAGGGGTCTTGCTGTGACTTTCCACGGTGTTCGAGTCATCAATGTTTACGCTCCCTCGGGCACGGCCAAGCGACGGGAGCGGTCGCGATTCTATTCAGAACAGATCGCTCCTTTGTTTGTCGGACGCTACGACCATATTGTTCTTGGCGGCGACTTCAATTGTGTGTTATCCCAAAAGGACCAACATCCCCATTTCACCACATGCCAGGAACTCAAGCTGCTTGTGCATGAACTGAAATTCACCGATACTTGGGACCGCGTGCATGGCGATCGGCCTGGGTATACGTACGTCACCAGCCATTCAGCAAGTCGTCTTGACCGTGTCTACGTGTCCCCAGGACTCGTAACTGCCACGCTTGACGCTGAGTTATGGCCTACCGCCTTTTCCGACCATATCGCCTACATTTGCACTGTTTCGCTCCAGAGGCAGAAGGTGTGGCGCGGTCGAGGCCTGTGGAAGCTGAATGTGGCCCATCTGAAGGATCCGGAATGTAGGCAGGTCGTAGAGACGACGTGGAACAACTGTGTGAGACGCCTTCCAGCGTATCCTTCAACACTTCGGTGGTGGATCGACTGCGCCAAGCCTGCTTTACGTCGTTCTATGATGAATTACGGTCGCGATAAAATGTTATGGCACCGACATACCATGGAATACTATTTCACAATTCTCCGGGAACTCTCAAACCTTGCCCCCTCAGTTCAACGACAGGTTGAAATTCAACGTATTAAGGCGAAGATAATTTCTCTTATGCGTCACCGCCTAGAAGGCACAGTAGTACGCGCAAGATGTCACGAATGTGTACCAGGAGAGCTCCCGTCCATGCATCATGTTATCCGAGAGAAGCAACGGTGTCGTAGAAAGTTGATCAACGCCCTCGACATGCCAGATGGTCGTCGATTGACGTCCCAGAATGACACCGTAAGAGCCTTTGTGGATCACTACAACGAGTTCTATGCAGCAGAGGACCGGAACGTGGCGGTAATGTCTGATGTCCTCCGTTCCTTGACAGATACCCTGGACGAGTCTGCTGCGGAGATTCTCACGGCGACAATTACGGCTGATGATGTTGCCGATGCTCTTCATAAGGGTGCGGCAAACAAAGCCCCAGGTCCAGATGGGTTCCCGCTGGAGTTTTACCGCACATTTCATGACATCATGGGCTCACGCTGGACTGCGATGTATGAAGAACTGATGAACCCTGACTTTCCTCTCCCACCCGAATTCGTAGAAGGCTTGCTTATCCCGGTCCCCAAGCCATCGGGAGGTCGAGGAGTGGAACATTATCGGCCGCTGACCATGTTAAATTGTGACTTCAAGATTTTTACCCGGATTCTTGGCGCTCGCATTAGGCGCGTCGTCCCTCAAGTTATCTCTCTGGATCAAACGTGCTTTGGAGGTGATAGTAACATTCAGACGGCACTCAGCGATTACCGTGACGTTATAGCCCTGACCATGACCTGTCGCAGTCGTGGTGCCTTAGTGACAGTGGACTTCGACCACGCCTTTGATAGAGTGAGTCATGACTTTCTCGAAAACGTACTCCGACGCATGGCCTTTCCCCACAGGTTTATACACCTCGTCTTGCGGCTTCTCCGAGGTGCCACGTCGCGGGTGCTGGTCAATGGCCGTGTGGCGGGCCCTATTAACGTCATGCGGTCGGTCCGTCAAGGATGTCCGCTGTCGATGCTGCTTTTCGCCATTGCCCTTGAACCACTATTACACGGTTTGAGGAGCCGGTTGACAGGCATAACAATGAGGGGGACTTCTTTCATCTGCCGCGCCTATGCAGATGACTTGGTGTTCTTGGTTCTATCGGAGGATGAAGTGCGAGAGGCACTGGCGTGGATCAACCAGTACGGGGCTGCTGCGGGCAGCCGTGTGAACCTGACGAAATCTAGTGCTATGTCCGTCGGTAGAGGCCTTCCAGCTGAGAGTGTGGCACCATTGCCATTAGTGGACAAGCTCAAATGTTTGGGGATCACCTTCACGCGTGATATACAGCGCACGATCTCATTTAACTACAAACGCCTGCTTCAAGCTATCCGCACGAACGTTCGTGGCAACCTCCTGAGAGCATTGGACATGTTACAAAGGGTGGATTTTGTTAACACTCATCTAGTCTCACGACTACCCCATTTAGCACAGATTTTACCGATGCCAAAGGCAATGGCACACAGACTTCAGGCGGCGTTCGGCTACTTTGTTAGCGCGGGTCTTATCTTCAAAGTCCGCTACGACACGCTGACACTTCCTCCTCGAGATGGCGGCCTCGGCCTTGTCAACGTCCGAGCGAGAGCAGCTGCCCTTTATGTAAGTACGATGGTTAAATCGTGGATCCGCCGCCGAAACGGATTATCGGGAAGCCTGATTGTTGAAGTGGCCCCTCCCTCTCGAGTGGCACCCGTTGCAGTAGCCCATATTTCTTCCCCTCTCTCACATATCCGGACCTTTTTCATCGAATACAGTTATGTCCATGCCGACTTGCCTAGTACCAGACCCCCTATGGCACGTGATGTTTACCGAATCATGATGAGAAATCACACTCGGAATGTTGTGGAAAGGCGATATCCTACGATCGCATGGCCCGTGGTATGGCGTTCTGTACACCATATATACCTAGACACGAGCGCACGTGCGACCTGGTATTTGGTCGTTAATGGAAAATACATGACACAACTTCGTCTACATGCCATAAAAATGACAGATTCGCCGCTGTGTCCTCGCTGTCAAACGCTTGATACGGACGAACATCGACTGATGTGTGGATCTTCTGCAGAGGTGTGGCAGCTGATTCAGAAGATGCTTGCCTTTCTTCTACGTACGGCTCCCCATGCCATTACACCGAAATCTCTTCTGTTCCCAGATGAGACATACTTCCCAAGTACGAAGACCAACGCTGTGATCTGGATAAAAGGTCTCTCGATCTCTTATTTGTTCCATGAAGGTGATAAGAGTGTTCTGGATTTTTGGACATTCCTGCAAGATCGCTTTACTTTTCTCATGCACCATCCGCGATACCGTCAGTACTATGCCAATTTTTTGGGTAGTGCCTTCTTCGATCCCCCCTGCAGCTGGGGTGTCCCAGGTATGAGAAGATGACTTCAATGAGAGTGTGTAATACCAGGACTCAGTCCCATGTACCAGAAAATGCAATATTCTTCGTGAAGACGTGCCTGGAACATGCCTGACTGCCTTGGGATTCGGTGTGCGTCTACCCACAAGTTGGCGGGACGCGGATGCTGCTTTGTCTGTTCTGCCAGGAGGGCGTTTTCTTTAATTCCTATAATTCCCTTTCTATTTTATATGTTACTGATGGTAATTCCACATAATTTTTTTTCGCCTGGAGGGCGTCCTATGTGATATGAACAAAAAAAAGTAAAAAGAGAAAAAAAAACAAAATAAAAAGAAAAAAAATAACAAAAAAAAAAGTTGGTAGAGCACTTGCCCGTGAAAGGCAAAGGTCCCGAGTTCGAGTCTCGGTCAAAACAAAAAAAAAAAAAAAAAAACAAAAAAAAAACAAAACAAAAATCCCGTCTCTGGCCATCCTGATTTAGGTTTTCCCTGATTTCCCTAAATCGCTTCAGGTAAATGCCGGGATGGTTCCTTTGAAAGGGAACGGCCGATTTCCTTCCCCATCCTTCCCTCACCCGAGCTTGCGCTCCGTCCCTAATGACCTCGTTATCGACGGGACGTTAAACACAAATCTCCTACTCCTCCTCGTGCGTGAAATAGCGCGGAAGTAAAATCCAAACATAGAAACTTTTAATGTTGGTAACTGCAGAGGCGTAAAGATTTCCATAATGGATGTAAAAAAATAATAATAAAATGTCATTTCAAAATCAAAATGCCAATGTAGTAGACTTGCATTTGCAAAACGTAGCAATGAGTGGTTTGGAACCGTTAGGCGGTGATTATTTGGAAGCTGGACGCGACGTGCTATTGGCGCATTCGACGCCCGAAAATATGGAACATTTCATTACAAGTAATACGTTGATTACAGTAGACGAAATTAATGACACCTCAAGGCAAAGGAATATTCTAAATGAGAGCAGTACCTGTAATACAGGCGCAGATGCTGACAGGCGTAGGCCAGAACTGACTAGGGAAGATATGCAAAGCCTAATTTCTAGCCTTAACAGAAATGCAAACAGACTTGAACGCAATGAAAACAGACCTAAATTAGAAAATGTCTGGTTAAAGGACTAATTTGAACACAGTAAATTCAAAAATGTCTGTTTTAGAGACCAATTTGGACACAGTAAATTTAAAAATGTCGAGTTTAGATACAATACAAGCAGAAATGAAAACAATCAATTCAAAAACATCAAGTTTAGACACAATGCAAACAGACATGAATAATATAAAAGCAGACATGACCACAGTACAGTCCCAGATCGGGAAGGTAAATACAAACATGACACATTTCTGGCGAGGTAACAAATTTGCGCACAGAAGTCAACAATCTGGATACGAAGTTAACGCAGCAGATTTCACAAATCTCCACGGAAGTGGACAGGAAAATTAACGAACAAGAACAAACTTCAGGTCACAATATGAGTGAGAAATTAAAAGGCACAGTGGAAGAAAAATTTGAAACACTCACACATGCGTATGGACAGGATCTATCCGGAATCAGAGAAACTCAGGACGATTTACAGGTAATGCAAAAGGATACGCAGGTTAACAGGAATAATGTACAATCAGAAGAAGCGAAGCTGCACTCTTTCTGTGACGACATACCAGAAAATGTAGAGAAAATCAAACAGGAGGTAGGATTACTTAAGTTAGAACATAAAAGAATCAGCTCAGATATTGTCCAACTTTACGAAGCAGTACAGGATAATACAAAAGATGAAAACCCAACATTCGTGGAAAAATGCGTACGCGAACAGCGTACTTATTTATGTAGAAGCGGTGAAGGAAGTAATCGAGGAGAGGGAAGAAGAAATTTTAAAACACGTAGAACATGATATCAAACACATAGAACAAAGATTAATGGGTGAAATAGTTAGTATACAAAGTACGATAAGGTCATCGCCGGGGGCGGTAGGCGGAGCTATAAATAGCCGTCCACCGGTGAGAATCAGTGGCGCGGACAACAATGCCCAACCCACGTGGCGGGAGCGCATGCCGACGCGCCACACGAGCAACGGGCAAAACTTTTATGAGACAGATATTTCATCACCGCATGTAAGTGCTGTTCCGTCCTGCAGGACAACGTTGTTAATGAACGAGAGTTTAATAAAACATCGACAGTTTCCTGTATTTCCAAATGAAACAAAGCGAACGCACCCGGTAGTGTTTCCAAATTCAAATGGCTCTGAGCACTATGGAACTTAACTTATTTGGTCAACAGTCCCCTAGAACTTAGAACAACTTAAACCTAACTAACCTAAGGACATCACACACACTTGGATAGAAGCTCAAAAGACCAAATATGTGTTCGGACACACAGAAGGCGACTGGACGGCCTTTTGTGGGCTACAGAGATGTCGGAGGTCTGCGAGACATATGATCAATTTGAGAATGCATTTTTACATAAATACTGATCAACAGCTATCCAGGAGAGATTAAGACGAGAGGTATTTAACCCACTATCATATCATTCAAAATCCGAGGGGCTAAGAAACTTTTTTGAAACATATCTACACAAGACCCGCAAATGGAATAATCCGATATCTCATGTCGATGTACTGAAAGTCTTAAATAACAAGTTGCCTGCAAAGGTTAGGGAAAAATTAGTAGCCATTCCCGAATACGATCTAGAGTATTTTCTCTCAGTACTCGACTGAACAGATCTAATTCATGAGGATGGGGAAGCCATGCCTAGTTATCGTAACGGCAAGGAACACAACCCAAATGGGAGGAACAACTACGGTAACGGCAATGGCATAGATGGTCATCAGTCCCCAAGCTTACACACTACTTAACCTAAATTATCCTAAGGCCAAACACACACAACCATGCCCGAGGGAGGATTCGAACCTCCGCCGGGATCAGCCGCACGAACGGCAATAGCCTTGGAAACTATAATGGCCGTGTACGTATGAATGAATGGGATCTTTATGCACCGCCGCGCCACAAAGGAAATCCGTACAATCGTTTACCTATCAGCCCCAGGGTGACTGAAGGTATAAAAATAAATATCAGCCCCATTGGTACGGCAATGGCCGAGATGGGAGAAATTTGAGAGATAATTTTGATATTAGGCGTCAGGAAATGCAAATTACCAGGATCGGAATGTGGAACATCGGGATCCGAGAGAGAACCGGCAGCCCGTACAGTCAAACAGGAACACCCGGGACACGAACTGGTGAGCACGAGAACATCCCGTGAACATAGTAGAAGTGATGGCAGAAAATGAAACAATATAAACAATATCTATACCGCCTCCAGGAAATAACAACAATCGGGCATGACTAGAGGAAGAAGCTAATGAACTGCCAGTATGGCATCGTAATAATATTAGCGACATATACACTATCATGACCAGAAATAGAAAAGAAGAAGTACTGGAATAAGATTACACGCACAGCATATCTGTAATCTCTTTTTAAGGTATGACAAGCAGATTTGTTCACTGAAGAGAAAGAAACAGCACGCCAGGTAAGTGAAATTATTCAAGCAACAATAAAGGTAAAGGTGGGAAACATAAATATACCTGATGTCAACCAGCTTGTTTAAAGATATAGCGCGGGAAGTAAACGTACATACGCTACCCATAGAGAACAGTAAGAGCGTAACGGCGATGGGAAATAATTCTAAGGTCACAAAACAGCAGACGTGGTGTAATTTTGCAGTGTACTTTGTTGTTGGTAGACAAACATACAGTGAGCTGCGTACATGGTACGGAGGTGTTAAGAAGACTGGGGTAAAGACAGACATCGGCAGCGGGGAATGTCAGTTCCACGTAGGAGAGCTCACACTGACTGTGGATTTAGTAAGAACTACAGTGACACAGCAGACTAGTCAGATATATGACGTTAATGTTAAACTTATCTACCCTCAAATCTTAATGGTAAATGAAATGGAATTGATGATGTTTGCTGGGAGATGCTTGATGAGCAAACAGTAGACAGTAAGGTACAATATCAAAATAGGAGGAAAATTTCTATTCACTAGATTGCATGTCATTCTTGGCATGTTAGATAGTAGAAGAAAACTGAACATTCCTTAATGGCTACACAGGAGCCTTGAATTTTCATTTAATAAATTAACGCAAGTCTTTATGTGGATACATGCCTTTTATTTTACCATTTTTTACATTTCCTATCAAGTAGCACGCAGGATGTAGCATGCCAACAATGACATATGGACCAACGTATAACATTTCCCATTTTTTATTAAATGCTTTTAACTTCGATAATTTTGGTTGAGTTCTTAGTATTCTTAGTAGTTTCTCCTGTCCAATCTGGAATTATGTTACGTTTGTCAATTTGCTATCGTAAATTCCTTTCCTTGTTTGAGCTTGCTCTTCCAAAGTTATTAGTGCTCGCCGTACTTTCGCATCTAAGACTACGTCTTTGTACCCTAATTTAGGTACTGGTTTTGCTCATTCATCTAGTTCCGCCTTTTCAAATATAAGTTCGGCCGGTGTGTACCCTTTTTATGTGTGCGGTAGGTGATTACTATATGCTGAAATGGACCCAGGTTTTCTACCCATTTCTTTTGATTCTGTGGTATATTTGTCCCGATGAAATGAGCGTATAGCATCGTTGGCCGGGAGACCCACATTCGGGTAAGTTTCGCCACCAAGAGCAAGTCTTATTTCATTCAGCACCACATTTTTTTTCCTCGTTGGGCGGCTCGCGAGCCGGTGATGAGGATGAAATGATGATGAGGACAACACAACACCCAGTCCCTAAGTGGAGAAAAATCTCCAACCCACTTGGATGGGAGGCCAGCACATTACCATCCAGCTAAGCTGGCGGACTATGTATTACTACAAATCTGCTATTATAGAATTGACTTATGTTGGTTGCTGCTTATTACAAAGTACGTTATAGGAAAAGCATAAGCAGCAAAATAAAACTGTGAACATGAATCGTACAACACGCAGGAGATAAGTTTACTAAATAAAAAAACAAACTAATATGCACAACGCAATTACATGAACTTTAACAAAATAATTGAGATAAGTATTGCATGTTCAAAAAACGTTATGGAGAAATAAATGAAATTTCACTGCAGGATAATACTAAGAAGTAAAGAGAGTGTGAAAGTTTTTATATTCAACTGGAGTTATTAATTAGTTAACCTACGTTTATGGTGACATTTCATACATGGAGTGAAACTAAGAAGAGAATGAAACTGTATTAGAGTAATATGTGTTAATCTGTATTTGTGGGAAGAAATAAATAGGTCGGTGGTGCTAGTATGAGAACCTCAAAGGTAATACAATGGTATAAATGGAGATTTATGTGGAAGGTTTTTAATGAATAATTATATGGATGTACGGCGATGAATATCAAGATAAATATTACAGGGGTACCTAGGAAAGGGCCACGAAGACGACATAAGAAAGAATAGATTATACAGTTTTAAGTCTTAGAATGAATGATTGTATAAGTGTGGAAAGCGAGTATGATGATACATGTACGGTAAGTAATTGAGAAAACGAACATCTCGAAGAAGCAGTGAAGAGTAAATAAGAAAGAGTGAACTCAGTAGTAGCAAAGGTACACGGTAGACTTAACGTACACCTTAGCACAGGAATTTGTTGCACATACATCAGAATGAAAAAAAAAAACATAGAACGAAAACTATTTCCTTAGTGACTAACTATTACAGTTTGAGCACCTATAAGGCGAATATAAATGAAAATATGATATACAGTAAGTACAAGGGATGAACACAAAATGCAGGGAAACCATATTTTCTACAGTGGGTTCTTAATACTCGCAGAAGCGAAAGAAGTACATTTGGCATTAACACCTTCTTCTTTAGCGGAAATGAACTGTGAGTGGAATTACACACGACAAAAATACAGTAAAACTGCCGGTCACACGTTACGAAGGTAAACATGTATATGTCGTTGTACCAATAAAGCAGATATACAGCTTGAAATATGTGTACTTTAATGTGAAATATAACAACGATTAACAAGCCCTGATGAAGTCAAGATTGTTAAGGGATAAAACATCCCCCCTACTCATTGCACTTGTAAAATATTGTAGATAGTATGAGGATTTATCAAATGTCAAGGATAGAATAAGTACACTAACGACGCCCTACAATCAGCAATCCTGGTAGTAGCTTGATCTCCGAAGCAGACCCTAGCAAATCCTCTTTTTCATGCAATGAGTAGTGCTGGAACGTATTTTTATGTGAGGTTGTGAAAGTAAAAATGCGGAGGAGGTCGGGCCTGCGAATATTCAGAATAAATGCAAGATACCTTCTAATTTACTTATTAGTGTGTAAGATGGAGACTGTCATGACGTCAATACATGAAATGTGAATCTGAGTTGTACATTTATTTGTCAACTTTATTGTTGTCATTGTCTATGTCTATGTAAAATGTATGTACTACTGTCAATTTTATGTGAGATTTTATTCTTGAAGGAGAAGCATTTATGTAAGTATCTGAAGTGTAACGCGACGGACGAGTAAAATACTCGCAAGTGTGAAATGAGACAAAAAGTAGTAAGGCCTAATAATAATAAAAATAATGGCTGAGCCGTGAAAAGAGTAAACTCTACAGTCCAATGAAATGAATTTTGTATTCCGCCTGTGAGGCGGCGCGTGGGTAAGGAACAGGAACAAGAAAGGTACCAATCTCTCGGTACTCCAAATACGGTTTAAACACCTTTGCTAGTGGATAAACATATGCAAACATATTACATAACTCGCAAGGTTGTGCGAACTTAAAGTGTCCTGGCTAGCTGCACCTGATGAAATGGTCTGAAGCAGTCGCAGAGACCGTAGACCTCGACAGCGCCGGCTAGAGGGTGCTGTCGTCGGTGTCTCTCGTAGTGACAACTTACAAGGGAACCTCTCCATCGCACCCCCCTTAGATTTAGTTATGAGATGGCACAGTGGATAGGCCTTGAAAAACTGAACACAGATCAATCGAGGAAACAGGAAGACGTTGTGTGGAACTATGCAAAAAATAAGCAAAATATACAAACTGAGTAGTCCATGAGCAATATAAGCGACAACAAGGACAGGGGGGCTCAGGAGTGCCGTGGTCCCGTGGTTAGCGTGAGCAGCTGCGGAACGAAAGGTACTTGGCATCTTCCTTCGAATGAAAAGTTTGTTTTCGAGAAGTTATGATCTGTCCGTTCGTTCATTGACGTCTCTGTTCACTGTAATAAGTTTAGTGTCTCTGTTTTGCGACCGCACCGCAAAACCGTTCGATTAGTAGACGAAAGGACGTGCCTCTCCAATGGGAACCGAAAAAGTTTGATTCCAAGGTCATAGGTCAAACGATTCCTCCACAGGGAAACATGTCTGACATATTCTATACGACACTGGTGACGGCATGTGCGTCACATGACAGGAATATGTTGTCGACCCACCTAACTTGTACACTTGGCGAATGGGTAAAAGATTATTCTACCTTCCCCGATTTAGGTTTTGTTGTGGATGTGATAATCATTCCGAAAAAAGTGATGAAAACAAAAGAGTTTGTCAAATAAACTGCAACAATTGAATGCAACAGTTTCACAGTCGCACAGTTTTCCCTGTGCTCTGTCAAAACGTATGTTTTTAACGTTTTCAAATTTTTCCGTTTGTAGACCGTCAAATCCTGCATATGCGCAAGCAATTCTGAACATGTCCTGGAATTTTGGAGAGCAAAGCTTTGATAATTGTCTGAAAATAGAAAATTAAATTTATCACTCCAGGGAAGACTTGAACCAAGTACCTCTCGTTCCAGAGCTGCTCACGCTGACCGCGGGACCAGGGCGCTCCTGAGCTTACATTGTACTTGATGTTGCCTGTGTTACACATGGACTACCCAGTTTGTATATTTTTCTTATTTTTCATAGTTCCACACAACTTTTTTGTGGATCCTGTTTTGTCGATTGATCGGTTTTCAGTTTTTCAAGGCCTATCCACTGTGCCAACTTATAACTAAATCTGAGGGGGGTGCGATGGGGAGGTTCCCTTCTTAGCAGAGCCGATCTACGTTGTGGCATCGTAGCTATCGACACCACAGTGAATATAGTGAGTGTAATGCGTCCGCGACGGAGAAATCAGAGGAAAACCGTACAACCACTAATTGATATGTGAGGACCGCCGAACTACAATGCACAACGGAAGTAAATGCCGAGTTCTGCAGTGCGGCGCTTACCTTCAATTTCACTGGACGAAGACTTCGTCGAAGTACTGATGTTATTCGGGTTGAGCGTTGAAGCTGAATCCGTCGTATCCAGTCTCCGGCCTGGAGGCATACGCAACACCGACTTCATAAGCCTGGAGCGCCATTACAATGGATTCGCGGGCAGTGCTGTTGCTCACGTTGCTCTTACGTCACTGCGACGGGCGCGTTAAACAATAACCTGCTGCTGGCCATAAATGCAGAGAAAAATGAGATAGCGTGTACCGGAAGGACACCTCAGAATTGCCAATGAACTGAAAGCAAATCAGAAAAAACAATTTTTAAAACACGGTAAAACGACAATTTAAGAAATTTAAATTTTTTCCCCTGTTCACACCATACAGATTAACAAATGTAAGGAAAAACAACAAACTAAGTCGGAAGCACAACATGGACGTGCGGTTATGTAATATAAATATATGTGAATGTATTTATGTGTATGAATTTGCAATGGACAAAGAAATGAAGCTTCGGAAATATACTTGTAGTGGCATAAGGATATTAGAACTCCATTGATTGCACTAAGTGACCAAACTATGAGCCTCAATGTAAATCAGGTGAAAAGCGTGAAAGCTTTATTGCAATACATGAATTGTGATGGAGGTGAATTATTGTGTCATTAAGCATCGGTAAAGGCCTATGAGTCTTTTCTTTGCAAACTTGGTACACTTTATGCATGGAAGGAATTCTTGTGATGCGTTCCTAGCTGGGAAGCCTGGCGACAAGGTGGACACAGGTAGTGCGCCCACGGGCGAGCGGCGGTCGCGCGCCCGTGTCGGCACGCTCCACAGAGGGCAAGCACTCAGAGGATTAAGCGAAGACGCTGCGTACATCAACACGCTGCCAAGGGAAGCCGTGGACACTCGCACGTGAGCCCGAGGCAGCGGAAACTACAAACTTAGAGCGAAAAACAGCTTTGCCACGATTCTAGGTAACACGGACAGAGCGGCGAGTTGAATAGCAACAGCACGACTTGGGTGTCCAAGAATCTCAGGTGGCCTGGGGAATTTTGGCCGTTTCACGCGAGCAGAACACCTGGGAACGTAGCAGCAATAATCAAAGGGCGAAGTCTTGATTTATTTGTATACTCTCTCTCACACAGAGTATCGCTCTCTTTTCCTCGCGGAATGCGACGGCAAGGAGGTAGGAAATTTCGAAAGGGACCTCTTCATTTGCAAGAATCCAATGTTCGCTTCGAAAAATAGTACGAGCTACGTAATTTGCGGAAGGGCGGAGACAAGACGCTGGAGGGGAACGGCTCTCTTTCTGCAGGTGCGAGGAGCGCACTAGTATTGGACATTCCGAATATTGGTTCTGAGGAGGCAGGAGTTCACTCTTGACTGCCTCCAATAAGTCGCCAGGATTCTCTTATCGCTTGTCATAACACGATGCACTTTGCATTCGTCGCAAACAGCGTAGAGAGCAAAGTCTGTTAGATCCAAGCAGGCGAGCTTCACTGACTGTGCGCGATTATCAAGAGCTTAACTCAGCATCACATTTTGATTTACTACATGTCCGATGACGGTAGTACTGTTAGAACAGTTTTCAGCTTTGTTTGTTGCAGTTTTACGTAGGTTTGCACTTGCAGATGGACGCATACCGGCGTCCAGTAGTAACTTCCAGCAGCAGGTTTGGGTCTCTATTTTCAGCCTAGGACATGATAGACACTATCAACTACGTCGCCGGCAGACTCTTGATGCAGCCTCACGCAATCAGCCGGCTCCACCGCCACGCCGACCACGCTATGAACATGGTGATACAGAAAACGCCCTTTTCCTAGCTGCACATTCTTCTTTCGATTTCTTCAATTTCCTTACAATGTGTTAGATGCTCATAAAGACGAAAGGCACAGTATTCACCATTCGCCCTTTAACAGAGTCATATGTTCAGCTATTTTTTTTTTATTCCTTCCTCATTTATTACACCAGGTCAACCCGTCTCGTTTGATTTATTTGTATGTTAAATTAGAATGAAGTCATACAATGCTCATGTTAAAAGGCAAATACCAGGGCAGGCATCTTATATAATTCACTTGTTGTTAGCCCTTGGTGTCAATTCAATTCTACTTGTCGCTTTTTTTAAATACTTTCTGCAATACCTGGCGACCCATTTTTAAAAAATTTTTGTTTATCATTATTTGAATAATTTGTGGGTGAATGTTTAATGAATAAACAACTTATATGTTGAACCACAGTCCTTGCATTTCATTTGTAGAATCTAAATAAAATTCACATCTGTTTTTCCCTCCCACACGTGGTATCTTGCAAAGGCTACTGAACACAGTCTCCCTAAAAAAGAGACGTATTTCCGACGGTATACAATAAAGGGGGGGGGGGGGGGGCAGGGGACGCTGGTGATGTACCTTTCGCCTTTCTTACTTTTATGTTTCTGTTTTCTGTTTTTCCTGTTCCTCGGTAAGAGGAAGGACTCGCTCTCTGCTAATGAACGAAGGTAGACGCACGTTAATTTAGAGCGTAACCAGTGGTAGGCAGTTTGGGTTGAGAGAATGAGCAAAAAAGTCTGTATTTTTTATGTGTGTAGAAGAAGTAATATATTCCTATTTCACCATTGATAACTTGAGTTATTATTCCAAATAGTACTGCGATACAGAAAAATTCAAGAAGTCCACCTGTGTACTTCAAAGCTACTACGAGGATCCGATTACAAAAGGAACGATGGTCACGGTTAAGATTTTGTAGGTGGATACAGCGATCAGACGTATTAATTGGCGAGCATAAATCTACAAGAGGCAGTCTATTTCGTCCATGCAGAACTAATATTTGTTATTATTATACATTTTTATTATATTATAAAGCTCAAAATCAGTGTTATGCTTAACTTTTTTCAGATGAAATGACACAATTTCAGACGCTTTACTGTTTCTCTCTCTCTCTCTCTCTCTCTCTCTCTCTCACACACACACACACACACACACACACACACACACACACACACACATATATATATATATATATATAGTCTCCAGCTTACTAGGCAGGTGGCAGGTGCGTTAGCTACTAAGCCACGTTGGCACAGCCGTTATCACAACTGCATGTTATTACCCGGGCACTCCTCCTTCCTCGATCCAAATTTTCGCTGCCGCCCCTGTACTTTAAATTCCCCCCTCACACACTACCACGTTTGCCGATGCTCCCCACGTCCTTCAACAGCACCTCAGCATCGAACGTAAATGGAGGATCCAGCCAGAAACCCAGGTGCAGGTACTTACACAAATGAAATGACACAATTTCAGAGACCTTGCTGCTCTCATAAAGGGAAATTCAAACAAGACTGGGGCAGCAGTGAGAATTTGGACCGAGGGGGGAGGGGTGTCGTGCTATTGTCTGAACCGATGTGCTGATGTGGGTTAGTGGCTACCGCGACTGTGAAGAAACCAGGAGACACAAGTTCCATTCCCGGCCTCGGTACAAATTTTCAATTGCCGCTTCAGTCTACATACATAATATCATGTATGAATGGGAACAGTCAAGTGATGGCTTTGATACAAATTTTCTCACGCCGCTTCAATACATACACATAGCTCATTCCACTCTCTGTTATGAGTTTCTTAAATGGAGCTTCTCGATATACTTACCCCCATCTTTCACAGAAGATTTCTGGAGTTCAGCAGCCCTTCGACAATGGTTAAAAATGTAGCACAAGGTAACCTGGACGTGTGTACAACAAATACCTTTAAAAGTTCTCCATCGTTTATGACTATATGCTTGGTTGATCAAAGTAATATTGAGAGCAGTCACATTACTTTGTACTTCTTTGTTCCGAAAGCATGTAGCGCATTCATTATACTGGTACCTATAGCCTTTTTTACTGAAGATCCGCTATCCGGAAGTTGGTTCAGTCTTGATTAATGCCACATTAAGTTTCCTAGAGGCAGAAAAAATTTCCTTGCATGATTTTGTTAATAATTCGGAAAATTCAGATATTTCAGCTCCGGAAAAAAAGCCCTCAGCACGTGGCGTGCAACAACAAACAACGCTACGCGCAGCAGTACCTCAGCGGGAACTAATTAGCGAGAGAGAGTGTACATAAATTTCGTTTAAGCCGGGCGCGTGGCAGCTTCAGGGGCCAGTTAATGAGCTACGTTCGCAGAAAGCGCACGAGGTCCGGCACGCTAGCCAACCAGCTAATCCATAACGTGCTGCAACTGTAAGCTTCCGGAGAGAATTCAGGTGGAAATACGTAGTCTGTTTCCGTAATTATTTTGTACATAATACATGATCGCTACTCGATGAATTTTTATTTTAAATGAATACGGGAACAGAGTATTAGGAATGACGTGCCGTTGCACACGGAACTGCAAAATTCAATTAGCCGCGATAAAGAATTTAAAAATAATGCTTCCATATTCCTCGCTCTGCCGGTTCATGTTACATCCAGACACAAGAAGGAATTGCTACGGTTTACGATACCGATTTATTTGAAACTGTTAATGATCTGTTATTGACACGAAGGCAATGGAGTATTTTACGGTTACGTTTCTGATATGTCGTATTCGCAAGCTTTAAAAATATAATTTTCTCTGTGGGTGATTTAACATTTAGAAAGTAATTTTGGGTCCAGTAGAGTATTCACTACTTTTTCGTGCATGTATATGGTGGAACGGGTATAATTGCAGATATTTTACGTATGGCACCTTAATACGTTATGTGATCAAAAATATCCGGACACCTGGCTCAAAAGACTTACAAGTTCGTGGCACACTCCATCGGTAATGCTCGAATTCAGTGTGGTGTTTGCCCACCCTTCGCCTTGATGACAACTTTCAGTCTCGCAGGAGGAATGCTGCACTGAGGGTCGATGTCAGTCTCTGAGGCCTGACACGAAGTCGACGTTCCAAAACATCCCAAACGTGTTCTGTAGGATTCAGGTAGGACTCTGTGCAGGCCAGTCCATTACAGGGATGTTATTGTCTTGTAACCACTCAGCCACAGGCCGTACATTATGAACAGGTGCTCAATCGTGTTGAAAGATGCAATCGCCATCCCCAAATTGCTCCTCAGTCGGAAGAAATAACGTGCTTAAAAGATCAATGTAGGCCTGTGCTGTGATAGCCTCACGCAAAACAATAAGGCGTGCAAGCCCCCTCCATGATAAACACGACCACATAATAACCCCACCGCCTTCGAATTTTACTGTTGGCACTACACACGCTGGCAGATGACGCTCACCAGACATTCGCCATACTCACACCCTGCCATCGGATCGCCACATTGTGTACCGTAATTCGTCAGTCCACACAACGTCTTCCGCTGTTCAATCGTCCAGTGTTTACGCTCCTTACATCAAGCGAGGCGTCGTTTGGCTTTTACTGGCGTTATGTGTGGCTTATGAGCAGCCGCTGGACCCTGAAATACATGTTTTATCACCTCCCACCTAACTGTCATAGTACTTGCGGTAGACCCTGATGCAGTTTGGAATTCCTGTGGTCTGGATAGATGTCTGCCTATTACGCATTACTGCCCTCTTCAACTGCCGGCGGTCTCTGTCAGTCAACAGACGAGGTCGGCCTGTACGCTTTTGTGCTGTACGTGTCCCTTCACGTTTCTACTTCACTATCACATCGTAAACAGTGGACCTAGGGATGTTTAGCAGAGTGAAAATCTTGCGTACAGACGCATGACACAAGTGACACCCAATCACCTGACCACTTTCGGAGTCCAAGAGTTTCGCGGAGCGCCCCATTCTCTCTCTCACGATGTCTAATGACTACTGAGTTCGCTGATATGGAGTCCTTGGCAGTAGGCGGCAGCGGCAAAGCACCTAATATGAAAACGTATGTTTTGGGGAGGGTCCGCATACTTTTGATCACATAGTGTATGTGCACCCATCAGTGTGTTAGTTGTTGTGTCGAACAGTCTTCCCACATACACAAGCTTTACGACCCGATGTTTTCTGCATGGTCGTAACCGCACCACCAAGTTGACTACACATGTTGGTATAGATCAACGGTTTTACTTCGTTAAAGTAAAAGCTGGGCAATAAATATTAATTTGCGCCTCACCTGGGACCTGAATACACTTTTTATGCTCACTACCAAGTGCGCTAACCACTACGCCACTGTAGCAATGACTCTGTAGCAGCTGCAAGGAGTTCTCTAGTCGAATGTTCTCCCTAATATAAGCTTCGGTCCAAATCTTCAGCTAATTTTTCCCTTCTTAGATTTTCAGTACTGCCGAGGCTCTTTGACAGTGGAGTATGCCTCCAACTTTGCAATTCTTCAACAGCTGGCAGCACTGGTATGCGGCAGGTACTGGCTTGTTCCGTAGCCTCTTCTCTACAACTCCATTTGATGAGAAGGGTTAGTATTGAGCTGTTGCAGTGTTAAGTATGGAGCCCTGCGCGGACTGTCGGTCAATGCGATCTAAGCAACGTGCAGCCATTGAATTCTTGACAGCAGAAGGTGTCACGCCAAATGAGATTCATCAGAGAATGTAATCTGTTTATGGTGATTGTGTTGATGAGAGTACTGTGCGTCTCGTAACGCGAGAGGAGTTCCTGGCAAATTCCAAGTCTGTGCACTTTCAATTCAGGAGTCAGCATCCGGGGTACCCATCGTGCTCAGATCTTCCGATAGCGAAGCAAAGCAATAATGTGACCCACACGATCTTGTGAAATGCAAATTGTACTTGCAGTTTCTCTCTGAGTGATATGACGATTGTCCTGAATCAGTCTGTCAACATTTTTCTTGTGAAACTCGGTGGTTTCTGTCACAGGACGTCCAACTCTTTGTTTGTCAAGCAGGTCAGATGTTCCCGCCTCAAAATCTTTAACCTTACTCGCCCAACGACGAACAGTACTCACATAAACACAATCACCATAAACTGGTTTCATCTCCGTTGTGGTGACATCTTCTGATGTCAAGACTTCAATGACTGCACGTTGCTTAGATCGCATTGACAGACCGTCTGCGCAGGGTTCCATACTTTACACTGTAGCAGCACAACCGTTCAATGCTAAGGCTTCCCGCCAACTGGAGCTGTAGAGAATAGGCTACAGAGCAAGCCAGTATCTGCCACATACCAGTGCTGCCAACTGTTGAAGTGTTACGAAGGTGGAGGCATTACTTTTCGGTCAACCTTCGTACGTAACAGGGAAATCCTGCTGGTACCTCAGCAGCAGGTGATCTATTGATCTAATGGAATTACATTTTGCTGGAGACATACGAGTCTCAACCTTATCTTGGATGAGGATAGAGGCTGAAGCAATGAATTAAAATTTTTGCCACAGCCAGAACTTGATCTCAGGCCTCCCAGTTACCATGCAGATATGCTAATCAGTACACCATTCTTTTTATGTTATACATATGTCTGTCGGCTACGTCGCTTGACGGCCTCTAAAGACGGTGGTGTGCGAGTCGTCATAGGCACAGCTTCTTGCCCTTCAGAAGAAGTGACATGTAATGCAGGTCCATTCACTAACGCGGAAGCATTCTGTGTAACTATCAATGCAACAGATGATACCTGATCGCTAATTTTATTCTCCTCGGGAGTCGCTGTAGGCAACATATCCGGGAAACCGTCGGCGGCAGAAGACGAAGGAATAGGAGGAGGTTGCGTTGTCTCAGACTGTAACGGAGAACACAAAGACGTAGGCGAGGACACCGCTGCCTCTCCACAAACAGGCAGCTTGAAGGAGCAACTCCGCGAGCAGGAGGGATGCTGAAGATATGCTCTTCGCCACTCATCGTACCACCGACGGGAGGTACCGTAGCATCGAGAGGAGCAGGGGACACAATCGATGCGCAGGAGGTTGGCACAGAAGGCACAGTCAAATCCTCACCCACACCATCTTGAGTGCGACGTCGCTTGTTTGTCACTGTTAGTGGTTTTATCCTGGCGGCAATAGGATTCTGAACCTGTCGCAGACGTAAAGACGGAAATTCATTTAGACAATTATCAGAACTGAAGTTTTGTTCAAAAATGTTCAGATGTGTGTGAAATCTTATAGGACTTAATTACTTAGGTCATCATTCGCTAAGCTTACACACTACATAACCTAAATTATCCTAAGGACAATCACACACACCCATGCCCGAGGGAGAACTCGAACCTCCGCCGGGATCAGCCGCACAGTCCATGACTGCAGTGCCTAAGACGTCTGGGCTAACCCCACGCAGCACGTTTGGTTAATTGTGATGTGAAACAGGAGGAGGTCCGACGTCTGAAGTGGAAGGAACAATATCAGCAACCGTCAATTTGCGACGCTGCATAAGTGACGGCTTTAAAACCAAAACCCTCCGCGGGCATTTCCTTAGCATTGTCACTACGACTACTGCACGGACTACTCTAATACTCTCCCTAACATAAGCTTCAATTCATCTATATCTACATGGATACTCCGCAAATCACACTTTATTCGCTGGTAGATGGTTAAACGAACCACTTTTACAATCATTCTCTATTATTCCAGCCTCGAACAGCCTGCGGAAAAAAATGATCACCTAAATCTTTCTGTGCGAGCTCTGATTTCCCTATGTAAGTCGGCGCCAACAAAATAATTTCACATTCCGAGGAGAAATTTGGTGACAGAGATTTCGCGAGAACATTCGGCCTCAACGAAAAGTGCCTTTGTTTTAGTGGTGTCAACCCCAAATCCTGTATATGTCAGTGACAATCTCTCCCCCATTTCGCGATAATACAAAACATGCTGCTTTCTCTTTGAACTTCTTCAATTTATTCCGTTAACCCTATCTGGTAAGGATCCCAGACCTCTCAGCAATATTCCGTAAGAGGACGGACAAGCGTAGTATAGGCAGTTATTTAGTAGATCTGTTGTATTTTCTAAGCGTTCTGCAGTCTTTGAATAGCCCCCCGCACAACAATTTCTATGTTTTCTTCCCAGTTTAAATTGTTCGTGACTGCAATTTCTAGGTATTTAGTTGAATTTACGACCTTTAAATTTAACTGGTTTATAGTGTAACTGAAGTTCAACGGATTCCTTTTAGCACTCGTTATCAGTTGTCCATTTATACACCATTCAGATATCTTTTACAATTCGTTTTGCAATTAATTTTCATGTTCTGATAAGTTTACAAGACGGTAAACGACAGCATAATCTGCAAAAAACAGCAGACGGCAGCTTGGATTGTCTCCTAAATTGTTTTTATAGATAAGGAACAGCAGAGGGCCTATAACACTACCTTGGGGAACTTCAGAAATCACTTCTGTTTTACTGGATGACTTTCCGGTAACTACCACAAACTGTGGCCTCTCTGACAGGAAATCACGAATCGAGTCACGTGACAGACGATATTCTGTAAGCACGCTATTTGATTACAAGCTGCTTGTGTGCTGCAGTGGCGGAACCCTTTTGGAAATCTAGAAATACGGAATCAATTTCAAATCCCTTGTGAATACCACTCACTCAACAATTCACATAGTCAGCTCATTTTTCCCTTTTAGAATTATCAGTACTGCTCAGACTCATCAACACTGGAACAGCTTTCCACCATTGACGTCTCAACTTTATCTTCTATAAGAATAGAGGCTGAAGCAATGAATTAAAATTTGTGGCATGGCCAGGTTTTGATCCGACGTCTGCACGTTTCTAGGCAGCAGTGCTAACCACTTCGCCACCTTAGCATTACAGCTATCGTTCCTGCATGGACTACCCACGTCCAGTGTTCTCCCTAACACAAACTTCAGTTCACACAATCAACTCATATTCCCCTTTTAAAATTCTTAGCATTGCTGAGGCTCTCTAACTTGGAATAGCACTCCAGCTTCGACGTAATGAGGAAATCTTGCCTGTACCACATGCGTAGGTGATCTATTGGTCTGATGGAATTACTTACATTTGAAGACATTGTGGGAGTGAACAGTTATAAATGCGTTACAAATAGTTACTATCAAAAACAGCCTTGATCGCAATTTATTTATTACGGTGACCGGTTTCGACCACTACTGTGGTCATCTTCAGACCTACAAGTCGTATACAAAGCTTTAATCAGAGGGCTACACACATTAAAGAAAGTACATAAAGTTATAAAGCTATAAAACGATGAATTATCAATGAGTAAGAACCTCCGTCTGGTGGTAAATCACTACTGTAGAAACCAGTGCACGTGTTACTATACATAATGGAGGCTCCGCCCACTTCTGACGGAATGATGTCATTGCTAACCAGTCGCTTATAGGTCGAATAACAACGTAAATTTTCTTAGTTAAAAGAACATTGACAAGAAAGGAAAATAAACACATACTAAACTTAGCTTGTTCAGCAGCTATATTTAAACATGTAGGATAAATGAACTTCGTTGTGACAGTACATGGGTTGCCCTCTCAAGGTCTGTTAGTGAACCATTTGGAACCACTGGTTTCCATGGCGAAGTGGGACGCCGTTCCAAAGATGCGGCAGCAGGCTTCTTTCCACTGAAGTAGTTGTAGAGTCGATAGTTAGACTGGTGGTTGCCATGGTGAGGATAAACGCCAGTCCAGAGATGTGGCAGCACGCTTTTTTCTAACACTAGCCTGCCTGTGTGGCCGTGTGTTTCTAGACGCGTCAGTCTGGAGCCGCGAGACCGCTACGGTCGCAGGTTCGAATCCTGCCTCGGTCATGGATGTGTGTGATGTCTTTAGGTTAGTTAGGTTTCATTAGTTCTAGGTTCTAGGCGACTGATGACCTACGAAGTTAAGTCGCATAGTGCTCAGAGCCATTTGGACCATTCATTTTAACAAAGTTGTTGCGAAAGTGGAATGGCAAAGACTGTCACGTCAGACGATGTACTATTAAGCAGCAACATGTCTTTATTGAAAGATTTTCAATGATTAGGCTGCAATAATCGTTAACTGACATGTGTACTGCATGCTGCACAGATGCGATTTACTGGTGTAATAAAAGACTTCAACTTACATAGATTACATAATAATTTTGGCAGATCAATACTAGTAAAAAAAATCCAGAGAGCACAGTAGCTGTGCATATTTATGAAATATTGTCTGTGAAGTTATATGTAGATTCCACTTTTTTAATGTTTTTAGAATATTTGCTTGTATGCTTTAGGACTGCATATTTGCTTATTCACATGTCTTTATTTTTAACACTACGGATTGTAGTATTATAATTTTTAATTCCTTCCATTTTCATTATTTTTATTTGTTTATAAGACTGACATGCAACATAAGACATAGCAATGCCTGAAGATGACCATAGTAGTGGTCGAAACCGGTCATCGTAATAAATAAATTGTGATGAAGACTCTTTTTGATACTAAATGTTTGATGGAATTACATTGTTCTGGAGGCATATCAGTCACAACTTTCTCTTCATTGAGGATAGAAGCTGAAGCAATGAATTAAAATTTATGCCACCGACAGGACTCGATCCAGGTTTCCTGGTTACTAGGCAGATGTGCTAACCACTACCTTTTTAATATCAGACTCTTATCAACCCCTACAGCCCGCCCTTGCGCTTTCCAAATTGCACTGCATCAACTAGCTTCCTTCAGCTGTATTCAAACAATAAGTAACTACACTTTCTTGTTAAATGTAACTAAAACCTTCAATTTCTTCTCGAAATTGAAATCTCTCTCTCTTCTTAAGGGTACTGTGCATGTTTTCTCACAATTTATTAGGCCTAGGCGACCTCCATTTATCAGTTTTGTTAACTGGTCTCTGGTTACACGGAGCAGCATCTATTTCCAGATGACCCATTCGAGCTACTTCTTTACTTTAAGAACACAATGTCGTTCTATGGGTATTACTAGAGCTGTGTATCACATTTTTGAAAGAGCTGCATACTGAAATCCTAGACGCCTGTTACATTCTCCACCACTTATTTGGAGTTATTCTCAACAGATTAGGTCATATTCTTCTTCACGTTACCGCAGTGCGCGTCCATTTCGTCGCATTCTGTGAAGAGATTTGAAGTGAGTTGTAAAGTTTTGTCCTGCCATAGGAGCCAGGTTGTGCTGTTGTTTATTATTGCTCCTGCTGCTTCCTCATAAGTATCCATTACTTCCAATATCTTGTCAATGTGTTGATGCTGCATGAGTACAGTTGTCATATTGTCCGCATCAGATTCAATCGCGAATCTTTGTCCTCCAAAATTTGTTCCAGAGATTTTGTTGGTGACTGAGCGGATCACCGATTACAAGGAACTTGTATATAATATCATGGATAACGGGCATCCCAGCCGGGCTGAACACTGCATTATGAATTCTGCTGTGAAGTCTCCGTTTATTTGTATTTTGGGGACCACTGGATTCCGGTCTGGTAATAGCTAATCTGTTGTGGCCTGTGGAAAGTCATAGTGCTGGAACACATCCCTTGAGTATACGTAACTAACTGTGTCAAAAGTATTTTCTAGGTTGATGTTTAACAATCCTATTGTTCCGGTTTGGTGCATCCATGAGAAGAAGGTCGTGTTTCTCAGAGAGCAAAGTCCATCAATAATCTTCCTGTTGGGAACACAACATGTTTCGCCAGGCTCGATTAACTCTGGAACAGTCTTTCTTAATGTAGCGGCTGTTATGCGTGCCATATCTTTCCCATTCCGTTCTGCGTAGTTTAATATACAAAAACACTCGTCCTGTAACTGGAGTGTGTGGCGATAGTTTGCGTATTACCTTTCCAAGACGCTGTCTGTTGGCTAGATTTTGTCCGGAGGTGATTTACTGGTCACAACTAACGTTGGTTATGAGAGGCAATGCAGATCAGTGCCACGTTCTTTCACTGTTCACCACCCGAGTAAAAATGACGAGGACGAGTTCGTGATGAAAATAAGGACTAGTTCAGTGAACAATAGTAGTTAACTTGTAAGGTGTCAGGCAAATCCAACACCTTCCATGGAAACCCTGACATGATAAGCAAATCCAGTAGTATGTCACATAGCTCCGAATAAATCGTGACATTACATTAACCAAAGTAACGAGTAACGAGTGAGCAAATGGAATACCACAGACTAACACAAGAATACCCAAATGCATGTCGTACCTTCCCACCGAGAGACAGATGCAGTTCCAAGGGGAGAAACGAGGACAGAAGCCGAGAGCAGAACCGTGTTAAGCTAGAAGGCCCCACGATAAGGGACGGACTGGACAACCACGTCGCCAGCCTTCCCCTAAGACTGCCAAGCGCAAGTTTTAGCGTGAGACTTTTCGCGTCTCAGGTACGTCAAGGACCACCCCCAGCCCATATTAAAAGATAGAGCACTCCAGAAGAACAGTATAGATCTTATGATAACGCTAAAAGGACCACACCAGCTGCAGGTTTTAGCGTGACACTTTTTAGCGTCTCTGTTACGTTGCAAACTTTAAAAACATTGCCCCACGACGAAAAGTATAACGTTTCTTATTGGATAGACAGAATCTTTGTAGGCGGAGCTTAAGGTTAACATTGAGACCCTGATTGGTCAGATGAAAACACAGCCAGATAGTTTTTTTTTTTTAAACCAACTTCGGTAAATTGTAGTAAGGAGAAGTGAGGAGAGTTGCTTCCGAGATGGCGAGGTGAGCGGATCTGTGCTGCCCGCCGCTGCCCTGACGCTGCCTAAACACCGACAAGGTAATGCACGCACGCGATGCCGCATTTTTGAGCGCATAAGGCTTCACTCAGAACTGCGGAAGTCTCATCTGTTACACCCCCTTTTTGCGTAATACTAGTGACGATCGTTAAGTAAAACTCATGGTGTTCACATTTGCCACTTGAAGAAAAGATCTGAAACGCGGTGATTTTTTCTTTTATATAGTTATTGAGACGCCACATCAGCCACTGTAATTTACGACAAGTTAGATAAGTAATTAAAGATAATTGAGGGTCACTGTAGACCATTTTGATAGTTTTCTCTTTTGTGAAACTTAAATTAAACCTAGATTATAGATGTGATATATCATAGGTCATCCTTCGATCGATTGTAGAACTTGGAAACACATTCAGGGAATATTCGTTGTCATTTTTGTTGAACGCAGTTGGTTTTTACCATCCTGTATTAAAACATCTCCTTTTATCAATAGTGCAATTTATAAACGATGTTTTGTGAGTAGAATAAAACTTCCAATGATAAATTTAACTGCTTTTTCGACGTTATTTTACCAGCTAACTAAAAATAGAAAAGCCTTGAACACTTTCCACTAAATTTAGTTAGTATTAAGATTCTTTTACAGGGAGGGCAGTGGAGCTGACGCGGAGATCATTTAGTATTTGGTTATATCATCGCTAGTCTCATTGAACTCTTCTGAATTCTACATGTCATGTGTAGTCTGGCGTCTCCTTACCAGCAACAGGTCCCAGGTTCAAACTAGTTAATTCCCTAATAAACACGCTCAGAGCGTCGTTGCGCGGAAGTGGTAGGGAGACACGATATAGAATAAACAGACACCACCATGAATGTTTAGAAACTGCATAAATGTAAATGGTAATTCGACGTTGTGGAAGCCTACAAATAATTTCTCGGTGTACGAAGTAAGTATTTTGTACTTTGTACGTTGATGATTCTGACAAACAATATTTCGTGGTACCTATTGCTCAAAAACTTGTTGAGTTTGCAATTCACGATTTTCACACTACCAGCAGAAGAAAAAAAGAGTTTCATATTTTTAAAGTCAAGTAGCGGTACATACAGAGTGATTCAGGAGGAATGTGATATAGTTTGTGAGACGACCGTACATATGACAATTAATCGAAAAAGTCCTATTAACGTGTGTCCGGTTTTTGATCGTTACGAAAGTGGAGCGGGTTGAAGACTACGTACATACATGAATCATTAACAATACAAGTGTGCATATTACTTACCGATATGCTGTGTAGGCTTTGCGGTGAACAGAATAACGGTGGGACAGATGACTGATTCATCCTACAAGAGGTGTTCAAAAAGTCCCTCACCGACTGCAGTGCTCTTGTCAGCGTGTTGGAGGTTCTTTTGTATCCCGCCTGGATAGGCGGTGCGTGAGTCTGTTCCTGTGAACTGCTTCTGTACTACAGGGCGAGAGTGAAGGAAGTGAGTATAAGCAGGAGAGGTGAAGCACATCGGTGCTGCATGTAACTTTAACACTATTAATAAAGTCAAAAACAGAAGTAAATATCAAATGCATACTTAACTTTGGCTAGGATGAACACGTAGGTGTGAAGCTGTAATCCATGTCTAATCCTCTGAAGTTAGGATGACTGTTATGTAAAATCTCAAAACTAACAAATACTCGTTGTTGTTCAAACTTTGACTGAACGTAACTAATACAAAGTCCTTAGCAAGCTAGCCAACTCGATATTCCCAGGCCGTCTGCTCTTGATGAAATGGGCTGAAACTAAGACGGTACTCTCTGAGCTCCAGAGCGTCGACCAGCGGGTGCTGTGCTGTGCTCGGCGTAGTTAGCCTTCTCTCGTAGTGCCAACTTACGAGAGCGTGCACCTACGTTGTGGCAGCGTAACTATCGGCGCCACAGTTTCTGCTGTGTTGGACATCCACCATCATCTCGGCGGGCCTTAAGGCGGGCAACAGCAGCGGTGGTGCGAGCGACAAGTTCTTCACGTTTATCCACGTTAGTAACGTCACATCCCCCTTTAATCAGCACCATAAATAGTCGTCTAATAGGGTTAGACCGTGTGATTCTGCAGGCTGGTTAATGGATCCACCACGGCCAACCCACCTTTAAGGAAATGTGTTGTTCGGATACTGGGATGTTTGTCTTTTACAGTGAAACAATGATCTATCTTGCTGCAGGCACATTTGCCGCCGTTTTCCTAATCTCACGTATTCCAAAAGTGAGAGTAGATCTTCTATTGGGAAATGTACGCACGCTGCGGGTGTTATGTGATTTGGCAGAAACACATGTCATCAATGATACAACACCAGACGTTCACTGAGAACCTAACATGGAATTCTGTGTCTCTAGTGTCATGTGGGTTCTCCATCGCCGTTGTCTGAGAACTGAGGGTGTTCTTAATACCACTGCGTGTAAATTAGACTCATCTGTAAACAAAATGTATTCCACGACGTCTCTTGGGACAGCCAACCATTCTCAAAATTATTGTCTGCTTACTGAGTGACCTCGATGTAGACGTAGAACGCACTGCACATGAAATGGTTAGAAGCCCTTGGAATGTAATGTATGCCACACTCGCGTTTGTGGAACATCGAGTTGATAGCTAACGCGCCGTGTACTAGTGATGGGACTCGTTTATACCATTGGGATAATGTCTTCCCTTTCTTCATATGACTGGATAGCCTGAACTTCTGATGTTATGTGTACATTGGGAAGTGTTCTGGATTCACGTAATGTTTGAAAAAGTGTGTAAAGAAAACCCTGGCGCAGTCGATCAGGCAAACGTCTCTCATATTCCGTCACAGCCACATAGGCTCTGTCATTACAGTACCCTCTCACAAACAACATGTCTGCGTATTCTGCGCAAGTGAACGTATGTGGCATGTTGGTGTTCACAGACACAATGGACTTGCTCAACGAAACAACACTCAAGGACGTAAAGCACACAGCCTCACGACTGTTCACTGATCCAACGCACGATCGCATGCTGAGTACGCTTGCAGCTGTTTCCTCAGTGTGCTATCACAGTGCTGCCATTTGTTGGAGGACACCTGTTGCAGTATAAATTTTCTCCGAAAATTGTTTCGAGCAGTTAGTCCACGAACCCACGCGAATTGTAAATGGTTGCGAAAACACACTTGACCTCTTAGCCACAAACAATCCAGAGCTGATAGAGAGCATCATGACTGATACAGGGATTAGTGATCACAAGGTCGTTGTAGCTAGGTTCAATCCATCAGAAACAAACGCAAAATAATTTTATTTAAAAAAGCGGATAAAGTGTCACTAGAAGCCTTCCTAAAAGACAATCTCCATTCCTTCCGAACTGACTATGCAAATGTAGACGAGATGTGGCTCAAATTCAAACATATAGTAGCAACAGCAATTGAGAGATTCATACCTCACAAATTGGTAAGAGATGGAACGGATCCCCCATGGTACACAAAACAGTTCCGAACGCTGTTGCAGAGGCAACGGAAAAAGCATGCGAAGTTCAGAAGAACGCGAAATCCCGAAGATTGGCTAAAATTTACAGACGCGCGAAATTTGGCAAGGACTTCGATGCGAGATGCTTTTAATAGGTTCCACAACGAAACATTGTCTCGAAATTTGGTAGAAAATCCGAAGAAATTCTGGTCGTATGTAAAGTACACAAGCGGCAAGACGCAGTCAATACCTTCACTGCGCAGTGCCGATGGTACTGTTACCGACGACTGTGCCGCTAAAGCGGAGTTATTGAACGCAGTTTTCCGAAATTCCTTCACCAGGGAAGACGAATGGAATTTGAAACACGAACATCTGCTAGCATGAGTTCCTTAGAAGTAGATACCTTAGGGGTTGCGAAGCAACTCAAATCGCTTGGTAGGGGCAAGTCTTCAGGTCCAGATTGTATACCGACTAGGTTCGTTTCAGATTACGCTGATACAATAGCTCCATACTTAGCACTCATATACAACCGCTCGCTCACCGATAGATCTGTACCTCCAGTGTTTAAGAAGGGTGAAACATCCCCTTAGAACAATTATACAAGACTGTGCTTAAACTGAAACACAATATTTTTAGCGCAACGCAATCTGACTTCCAAAAATCCCTACGAAAGAATGGCCCTGACTAACATTAACCTATACGTTTCACAAATCACTTACCTCACAAAAATCTTCGTTACTCAAGCTACTGCAATACAGCGAGCGCCACTACTGCCAACTAAAAAAAGATTCAAACTACAGAAGTCACTAACTACTGAAGCACAGTTAGCAAATGAAAGGTTTTAATAGAGAACAAACAATGTATTTACCTTAATAGTCATCATATATATATCAGTTCATGACACCAATTCTTACAAATTTCAAAACTCCTCCATCTCTCTCCCCACGTCCACCACTGCTGGCGGCTCACCTCCAACTGCGCAACGCTACGCGCTGTTAGCATCCAGCTGCCGCTGCCCAACACTACAATGGCAGACAACAATGCAAACCAGCCACAGACTGCACACAGCACAGTCAGTGATTTTCTTACAGAGCGATACGTGGCGTTACCAATAAGAAAACGTAAACAGCCTACTTACATAGCCCCCATGCTCCCCACAAAAAAAATTACAAGTTGTTTTGGGCAGTGGCGAACACAGATTTGAAAATTTTTTTCATAATTACAATAACAAAGAAATGAAATGCACACACTTATCGATACAATGTTGGTCAAAAGCTAAAATTTTCTCACAGTCCATAAAGACAGTCATGATCATTCATCAAAGTAAAATTACAGTGTTTTTCTCAAAGTCTGAGTAGTAAAAGAAAATGCACACGGAAGTAGTGGATTTCCATGCAGTCTTGAAGAAGTAGTGTTGTCCTTCCAACGGAAAGACAGTGCTGACTCTTGACATGCAGACAGGTAATGGGCCACAACAGAGCAAAACCCGCAGCAGTCAGTCGAAGTTGAAGACTATTGGTACTTAGGTCATCACAGAGCAGACCCACTGTAGTCCTGGTAGAGATTATGGTATTGGTGGGTCATCAAAGGTGTAGACCCACTGTAGTCCTTGTAGAGATGGCCAGCAGCCATCTGTTTGACTGTGCAGGCGCACAATCACCATTGAAGAGTCTTGCAGATAACATAGCAAGTCCATAACCCACTACCTGTCCACTCACAAAGTTCTTGGAATTATCCTTAGAACCAGCAATGCTGTTAACCAGTCCCTTGCTGAATTATCAATACACTTGCAAACGCTATCAATCCCTGCTTCTCACATATTGTCCATATACTATGAGCAACAGAAACGTGTACAGTGAAATGTAAGTTACAAGTTACTTTATTTGATGAACTGGTGTCAGTTACAATTTTATAACATAAGAATGCAATAACAAAGGTACAAAACACATCTTTAAAGAACATAACAATACAGATAACATTTGCAGTAGTACAGGCTTTACAAAAGAATCTAAATAACGTGTACATCAGTGTTACAGGAATTATGACAGGAGCACATACATTAAAAATCAGAATAAATTTCGAAACATCAGCTTCACGAATGAGCATTAGAACAAAACAGAATAAATAATGTGTAAACATCTTTACAAAGTAAATAACATGTTATTAATGCAAATTATATTTGAGGATAATAGTATTCCTCATCATAGTGAATGTAGCTTGGTATTAGAAAAATTCTGCAACATAAGTCTTATCAGATAAACATATAAAGACAGGAAGAACATAAATACACAAGGGTACACAAACACATACTGGGATAACACAAGGAAAGTCCAGGGTTTGTTTTACTGCACTATTTTGCAAACAAAACTTTCTTTACTTCTCGGAGATCTCCCTTCGTTCTTCATTATTTCCAAAAAGTCCTATCTATACCTGCTTTCTGTACTTTTCTCATATAACCTCTCAGTGCATTTCTTCAAATCCATCGCAACTCATTCTCTTATATAGGCTACCCCTTCTTAAGCTAACTTAAATCTACTGAGTTCAGATGCTTAACTAAGGGACGAGGCAATGCAGCAGCACATAACAATTAATGCAAACTGCAATGAAAAAAAAGGTGCAGGTAAGCAAAGCAAGCAGCAATAAATGTAATAACTTATATTTAAACATGACAAACCCACAAGCAGAAAAAATAGTACACTGAAGACAACAACGCAGATAGGGGAAATGTATATTCACATCTTAATGTCTATGCAATTAAAGTGGTGGACCACAACTTATTCTATGAAATAAATTACCAAGTATTTGAAAAGAAAATTATGTATGCAGTTCCTGTTACTAGTCCCTTCTTATTGTTCTTTCCTTTCTAAGTGCTCCTTTTTTTTGAAGAATGTGGATCATAAAATTATTATTTAACAGATCTGTTGACAGAAAGTTTTCACATTAGCAAATACATTTACTTTTATTTTATAAACCCAATGCTGCAACACAGCTGGAAAACAGATATCAAATGAAATAAGCATTTACGTAAAAAGCATAAAAATATCATTCAATAGTGATGTGGCATTTCATAAGTTAGTAGAAATTCTCTCAATTCTCGTAGAAAGACGCTTGTCATTATCAGGTGTGCAGATGTAAGAAAGTATCTTTCCAAGTAATGAGCGTGTCGTTTTTGCGATGCTTTCTACAAAGGAATGTCAATAGCGAGGATAACGGCCTCTTTTTTTTCTTTTTTTTTCATCTGTGCCTCTGACAGGCACACACTAATGGCTTTCTTTTGTCAGGTGGTTGTCCCGCAGCTGGGTACCCACGACGCATTACGTGCAGGTGGACACTTAACTGTCTTGTCGAAATATTTACGACTCCAGTTTCCGCTACAGTGGCAGTCTGATATAAAAAATATTTCATAGGTCAAGAATTTTTGTTACACATCTGTAGAAACAAAATCCTATCGATATAACAGCGTCCAAAAAATTTTCGTCGGCATTGTAATACATTCACGCATTTACATACATTTCATAGCTCTTAAAGTACGATTCTTGGTTTCCAACAACCTTTTCCACAAATCAGAGTCCCTAACCACTACTCATTATTCCTTACCTTATTATACATATACATATTCGTCGACACATCTTCAATATTTCATCATAACAGATATGTAGCATAACCAAATAACTCATATAGCATCAGCTTAAACATACCTCAACAGCATAATTCACATCGTCGTCGTAATAATAACATCATAACACCTCAGTCAAATCTCAAAAACGACATAGCTTTCTGCAATAACTTCAAAGCCTACAAAAAATTCTCTGCTCATTTCAAAAGTGTCATCTACCTCAAACGTACTTTAAAAATCATGACCCCATACCAAACACATCATTCAAAGCTCTCATAGTATCACAATGGTTCAAAAAAAAAATATGAACAGTTCACAAAGTACAGACAAAATACAATTTCATAGGTGTTAAATCATCCAATTGTGTAATTGCGTAAACATGTGTCACTGATGATGTAGTAAAAAAAATGTTTATCTCTCAGTTAAATGATCAGATAGCTGTGTAATTTATGTGTTAGAGAAATATGGTACCGATGTGTAAAGTTGTATAAGCAAATACCATATTAGCTAGGGCTCCTTGCGCTTGAAAACACATGGTACACAAAGTAAGCGTGTACCCCCCTGAGGATTAATGTAATTATACCCTCAGGTGTTACAGATTTCAGCAATGGAATGAAATGTATCACAAAAAACTTTCTTTTTAATTCAACAATATTAATAAATAAATGGTTTAAGTACCAAATTAATCACTCAAATGCGTGCCCTGTGTTGCTAAATGTGCATTTTGCTGTAAGATAATTCTGTGGAACTGTCGTAGTTATCGTCCTCTGTAAGCAAAGTTATGCAGAAGTCAATGTACTTACCTCATCATAAACGAAGGTGAAATGCTTTCCGTATAGATATCATAGTTATTACGTACCTTACCGTGATCAAGAAAGTACTATAATGTAACGTATTGTTGTGCTACGATAAAGGCTGTCTCATTGTAGCTATACCACAAAAGTTGCTACTAAAACATGTTTTACTTTCCAGAAAAATTCAGCCAAACTGTGCAGATATAAAACAGATAAACTGCAAAAGCAACATTGTAAATTGTCACTCATTAGTAGCGTCGTGATAAAATCGTGTAGCTGTCACATAAACTAACCACTGTATCATCTGGTATCTCACAGAAAGTACTTTAAATCCAAAATGTATTTTCAAGTAAACCAAAATGTTGCATTAAAATCCCATTAGCAATACTGGTAAATGCTCTAAGTATGTGAGCCTTATAGTCGTTACGTAATCGTGCAACTAACAAGCAAGAATGTACACACACAATAACACTGTGACGTCTGTTCACTATAACAATGCACTCGTAAATACTGTCTAAATAAGTTCTCTAAGTTCTAGACTGGATAGTTAACTTCAAAACATTGTTGCATGTTAACAGATTCTTGGTGTGACAATGTATACTAGTGACGTGATGTGAACAGCTTTATGGCAAACACAAAGTTAAAAAGCAGATTATCTTTCAATAAATGGTTTTACATGTGAAATGTGGTGTAAACCTTTACTCTTCCTAGTACGAAGAGTTTCAACTTCAACGCAATTATCATGTGGTATACGTCGGATTCTGTAAGGTCCACTGTAAACTAGAAAGAATTTGTGACTCAAGTGTTTCTTCTTATGTGACAATGGATAAGCTTTAAAGAGAACTTTCTGACCAATATATAATTTCTTTGCATTTGCTTTACCGTGTAATTTTTTCCTTTTGTCTGCAGCAGAATTTATATTTTTAATAGCCAAATCAATTATGTCTTTGTGTCAAAGTTTACGTGTATTCGGAAAAGGTACAAGCTCTCTGATTCTGTTTGGTGGTTCTTTATTCTTCAGTACAAGAACCGGTGGTAAAGCAGTGGAGTCGTGAGTCATTTCATTCAGCACGTTTTGAAATAAGTGTAAATATCTGTCCCAATGCTGATGCTTTCTGTGACAATAAAGTCTGCAAAGCTTATTGATTTCTTTCATAATCCGTTCAGACGGGTTACAATGTGGTGAGTACAATGAAATAAAAACAGATTTGATTTTATGGTTACGAAGCACGCGTGACCAAACAGCAGATCTGAATTGCGGTACATTATCTGAAATAACTTTCCTAACGTGTCCAACTTCACGTACGAAATTTTTAACAAAGGCGTTGGATACAGACCGTCCAGTGGCTTTACGTAACGGAGTGAAAGAAACAAATTTTGAAGTAAGTTCAACAGCGACTAGAACGTACGAAAATCCATTAGATGTTCTGACAAGCGGTCCCAAGAGATCAACAGCAGCAAATTCTTTTAATTTAGAAGTTATGATAGGAAACAATGGAGTACGATGCGAGACAGAAGATGGTTTCGCCTTTTGACAAAGTTTACAAATAGACAAGACTCTTCGAATTCTCTTTTCCATATTGTTAATATAACAAGTCGTTCGAAGAATATGATAACATTTTCGTGGACCAAAATGTGCATAGCTGAAATGAATGTACCAAATGAGCTTATTAACGAAATCGTCTGGAATGCAAAGTACCCATAGCTTGTCATCAACAGTGCATCGTTTGAACAGTATGTTGTTTCTAACCAGATAATAATGCCGAATCTGTGTGTGTGTCTTTTCATGCCATTTACTTTTGATGTCTTTCCAAATCGGATCTTTATCTTGTTCATGAGCAATGTCCTTTAAAGATGTGGTGATGAAGTTTTCAAAGGCGACTTTCTGAATGTAAAGAATACTGAAATTTTTCTCGAGGTTGCTTTCTGTGTTACTTTTCTCAAGCCCAGCCGGTGCGCGTGACAGTGCGTCCGCAACAATGTTCTCCTTGCCGGGAATGTAGACTATTGTGAAGTGGAATTCTTGCAGAAACAATGCCCAACGTTTTAACCCGTCATGATTTAATTTTGAAGACATAAGAAATTGTAATGCACGATGGTCACTGTATACTTTTACATGCTTACCATAAAGAAAGAAACGGAATTTGTTAAATGCCCAAACGATAGCTAAAGCTTCTAATTCAGTAACGGAATAATTTTTTTCAGATTTTGTTAGCACTCGGCTAGCAAAAGCAACGGTTTTCTGAATGGTAGTGTCATTTTCTATGGCTTCTTGAAATAAATGGGCACCAAGACCGACTTTAGAAGAATCTGTGCTAAGGCAGAAATCTTGTGACAGATCTTGATGAGCTAGTACTGGCGCGTTAAGTAGCGATTCTTTCAAAGAATTGAATTCCAACTGTGCATGTTTGTCCCAGTTCCAAATAGTATTTTTTCCAGTGAGAGAACAAAGTTTTGGTGTAACTAGAATTTGCATATTCAGAAAACGACGGTAAAAATTTACGAGACCTAGAAAACTGCGGACTTGTTTTTTTGTGGATGGAACTGGAATGGCTCTGATTGCTTCTAACTTTTCAGGATCCGGCTGGATGCCTTCAGAAGAAATAATATGTCCCAAAAACTTCACTTTTGTCCTACCGAATTCAGACTTTTCCAAGTTAACTGTAATTCCAGATTCTGCAAAAATACGTAACACGCTGTTGAGGATGCGATTACGTTGTTCCCATGAGGCTTCTGCTATCAGAATATCGTCCACGTATAAGGTGATGTGACGTTTTAAGAACTCAGGTAATATGGAATTTAGCCCGAGAATGAATGCCGCCTAAGAAATGTTCAAGCCAAAAGGAAGTTTCCGAAACTGATAACAAACGCCGAAACAAAGGAAAGCTGTGTATTTTCTACATTCTGGATGAAGTTCGATCTGATAAAAGCTGGATCTGAGATCAATGGAAGACAACACTTTTACACCATTAAAATTTTGAAGAAGTTCTTCTAACGTTTGCGGCCTGTCTGTTTCAGGAATAATGATAGTATTGATTTGTCTCGAATCTAAGACAAGCCTGATCGATCCATTTTTCTTCTCAACAACATGTAATGGATTGTTGTATGAGCTTACTGCAGGCTCAATAATGCCCTCGTCAAGCATAGATTGTATTTCTGTTCTAACACGGTCCCTATAATGTGCTGGAATTACGTATGGTCTAACACAAAATTTAGTATGCTCACGAACACGGAATTGGTATTGAAATCCCTTGATTGTTCCTGTTTTGTGATTAAAAACTGTGGAATGTGCTTGTAAAATCTCAAAAAGGTCCTGCCTATCAGTGTCATTACAATTCTCCATTGTTTGAATTTTATTCTGAATTAACTCATTAGTTTCAAATGTGCCGTCGATATCATCCCTGTCAGTACTTGCAGAGCGACTGTTAGTGTCTAGTTCCATAGAATATTCCGAACTGTCTAACAGAAGGTAAAGCCGATTAATTTCCTCGTCATGGTTTGAGAGCCAATCTTCAAATTTCAAAGTTATTGACTTACCTTCTTTCTCTAAACTTATTTCAGCATCGTGAAAGTTTAAGATTGCTTTGTTTTCATTCAAAAAGTCTACTGCCAGTATAATTTCCGTCGACAATAATGGAACAATAAGAAAATTCATAGAGAAGCTGTGGCTTTGACAAAAGAATTCTAAGTTGGTTTGTTGGCGTACATCTACACTTTTTCCAATGACTGCACCTTGTAATTTAATCTTGCGTAACGGAAGTGTGGGGCAATCTTTCGATTTGCTGCATTTACTAAAAGCTGTTTCACTAATTACTGAAATGGGACTGCCTGAGTCAAGTACTGCCGTAAATTTTACGTCATTTACAGTAATGTGAATCACAGGATATGCAATGTTGTTATGTTTTAAGTCGTGTACCTGGAGTAATATGTCCCTAATGTCTTCCATTTTAACGTAATTACTAGCTACGGCAGCTGCGTCGTCAGTTTCAGAAGTACGTTTTGTGGCTGCGAGCGGTGTGAGTCATTGCCTATTGTGTCTTTGTTGGCGCGAGTCGTTAATGGGATTTGGAGACCTAATTTCTACAAATTCACCTTGTCGAGAGGGCCCTGCTCTGTTTGATTCCCGCCAGTTCTGCTGCAATTCAGGTCTGTCGCTACGATGATATCGTCTGTCGTCATGTCGGTAGATTCCATAGTTTCTTTCTTGTCGGTCACGTGGTGGAGAATTTCTCTCTGAATCGTAACTGCGCGTTGGACCGTTGCGTCTAAATTTATTCTGTCTCCCTTGATAGTAATTATTTTGGTTCCCATATTGTCTGTTTCTCTGATTGTCTCTGTGATAGTCATTACCACGGAGAGGTGACCTTTCCCTGTAATTATTACTACTCTGCCAAAGGTTGTCATACGGGTGGTGTCTGTTTTGGTCACGATTTGTATTGTGAGAATAGCCTTGTCGTGTCCAGTTATTATTTCTTTCATCGCGGAATTGCGACGGATGTGACCTGTAATTGTTGTGTTCCTGTTTTCGCGTTCCCCGATTGTCAGTGTCAATTTATAATTCTTGTAAGAGTCCCTGAAAAGCTTCAACGTCGTCTTTGCAACGGCCTGCCAAAATAATACGCCGTAAATGTTCAGGCAATTTGATTAAGCAAATGCGGATGAGTTCTGACGGGCTGTATGGGTTTGACAGGTACTGATTCTTGTGCAACATGTCTTCAAAATACTTCACAAGACTGGAAAATTCAGATTGTTCGAAATGTTTCATCATCATGAAGCCATGTTTTACTCGGTCTTGTTTGGCTTGGGACCAATATGCTGAGAGGAAGGCATGGTAAAATTCTCCTTCACTGTGGCAATCGTGAATGACCGATCGCATTCTTACAGCTGGTTCATTCTCTAAGTAGCCACACATAAATTCTAATCTGTGCTCTAGTGACCAGTTGGGAGGAAAACAATGAGAGAATTGATGGAGCCACGCTTGTGGATGAATGTCGTTGCCAGAATTCTTAAATGTTTTGAATTTACGTGTAGTAATGAACAGCTTATAGTCCCGTTTTGGAGCGCGACTGTCCTCTGAAATACGTAATTCTTGTATTACCTGTGTCAGCTGATCTTGCACTTCCCGGATTTCTCTTTCGTGTTGTGTATTAATTTGATTCTGATTTTGTTTGAATTTCCTAATTTGTTTGCACTCTTCTGTATCATTCAGATCATCATCTACCTTTGTAGATAAATTAGTGAACTGATCTGAAAGTTCGGCTACTTTCTCCGATAGTGAACACATTTCCTCAGTTTGTTTTTCTGAACCAAGTTTCAGAGTGTCCATTTGTGTTGAAATCGAATCTACTGTGACCTTTAAGTTTTCCTGAGTTCTTGCAAGTTGCGTAACCGAATCGGTGGATGCAACTGAGTCCATTTTAGCTTGCAAGGTGTCGTGATTTTCACGAACAACTGTTTGCAATTCTTTTATGGCTGCATCGTGATTCTGTAATGAGTTTTCATGCCGCGAAAAAATAGGTTGAAAATGCTCACAAATTTGTGTTTTTACGTCATTACAGATTTTTTGACATTTCGATTCAATGTTATGTAACTCAATAGTTAAATCTTCACGTGTTTGTTCAAGTGTGGTGTCTAACTTCCGAAGATTTTTTTCCATTGTGTCTAACTTTTGAAGGTTATGTTCCATTGTGTCTAACTTTTGAAGATTATGTTCCATTGTGTCTAACTTTTGAAGCTTTTGCTGTGTTTGTCTCTGATTTTGTTCCATTGTGTCTAACTTTTGAAGATTTTGTCCCATTTGTTTCTGATTTTGTTCAAGCGTTGTGTCTAACTTTTGTAGCCTTTGTCCCATTTGTTGCATTAACTGTAATAACAGTGCACTGGTGTCTGAAACATGTTCCTCAGTGCTTTTCGGCAGTGCATTTGAACCGGCAATATTCGCATTTTGAAAAGCAGAAAATGTGTCGTGATTTATTTGAGAAAACGGTGAGGACGCAAAATCTGAATCTACAGTATTTGCAAGACTGTGTCCTGTCATTTCGGAATCCTGAGGCGAGCTGTTGCCGACCAATCGATCGATAATGCTTCCCTGTTCACTAATTGTTTCACTGCCTACACCATTATTTGCAGCCCGCTCCATTTCCCTATGCGCTATTACCAAATTACTACTTTGAACGTTAGTGAATTCATTACATGGTGACGCTAACACACTGCTTTCGTCTTCACTGTCATTTCTCAGTTTACTTGGGAGCCTAGTGTTACGTTTTTCACACGCCATTATTGTCACAATTTTTCACACGACAACACAGAAAAATACAATTTGAAGAACAAAAATAAGAGAACACATTAACATAGCACTGAAAATAATATCTAGTTAATTGCAAGCGAAGCTGCGAAATACTTGGTATATGCATGCCACAACTGTTTTACTGTACAACAATGAAAGACTGCAATTACAAAGGAAATTCTCTCTATGATTACGCGCTAGCAATAAACAGAAGCTACACTAACTACACAAACTACAAGAAAAAAATCAGAAGATTCCAGTGAGGTCGACATATGAAACATCCCCTTAGAACAATTATACAAGACTGTGCTTAAACTGAAACACAATATTTTTAGCGCAACGCAATCTGACTTCCAAAAATCCCTACGAAAGAATGGCCCTGACTAACATTAACCTACACGTTTCACAAATCACTTACCTCACAAAAATCTTCGTTACTCAAGCTACTGCAATACAGCGAGCGCCACTACTGCCAACTAAAAAAAGATTCAAACTACGGAAGTTACTAACTAATGAGGCACAGTTAGCAAATGAAAGGTTTTAATAGAGAACAAACAATGTATTTACCTTAATAGTCATAATATATATATCAGTTCATGACACCAATTCTTACAAATTTCAAAACTCCTCCATCTCTCTCCCCACGTCCACCACTGCTGGCGGCTCACCTCCAACCGCGCAACGCTACGCGCTGTTAGCATCCAGCTGCCGCTGCCCAACACTACAATGGCAGACAACAATGCAAACCAGCCACAGACTGCACATAGCACAGTCAGTGATTTTCTTACAGAGCGCTACGTGGCGTTACCAATAAGAAAACGTAAACAGCCTACTTACAAGGGTAGTAGGAGTAATCCATCTAACTACAGACCTATATCATTGACGTCGGTTTGCAGTAAGGTTTTGGAGCATATACTGTATTCAAACATTATTAATCACCTCGAGGGGAACGATCTATTGATACGTAATCAGCATGGCTTCAGAAAACATCGCTCTTGTGCAACGCAGCTACCTCTTTATTCGCACGAAGTAATGGCCGCTATCGACGGGGGATCTCAAGTTGATTCCGTATTTCTAGATTTCCGGAAAGCTTTTGACACCATTCCTCACAAGCGACTTCTAATCAAGCTGCGGGCATATGGGGTATCGTCTCAGTTGTGCGATTGGATTCGTGATTTCCTGTCAGGAAGGTCGCAGTTCGTAGTAATAGACGGCAAATCATCGAGTAAAACACAAGTGATATCAGTTGTTCCCCAGGGAAGTGTCATGGGACCTCTGCTGTTCCTGATCTATATAAATGACCTGGGTGACAATCTGAGCAAAGACGTTTTTCGTCGCGGCGAGATCTTTTTACGAAATTTCAGTCACCAACTTTCTCTTCCGAATGCGAAAATATTTTGTTGAGCCCAACCTACATAGCTAGGAATGATCATCAAAATAAAATAAGAGAAATCAGAGCTCGAACAGAAAGGTTTAGGTGTTCGTTTTTCCCGCGCGCTGTTAGGGAGTGGAATAGTAGAGAGATAGTATGATTGTGGTTCGATGAACCCTCTGCCAAGCACTTAAATGTGAATTGCAGAGTAGTCATGTAGATGCATGTAGATGTAGATAAATCAGTCATCTGTTTCAAGATTATTGTGCCCACCACTCTACTTACACAACATTCGGTAGATAACGTTCATCCTAGTCTTCATACTCATTCATGGATGTGTGTAGTCTTCAACCAGCTCCAGTTTTGTAACGACGGAAAATTTGACAGTTACTAAAAGGACTTTTTTTGTATATTTTCACACTTAGAATCACCTCTCAAACCATATGACATTCCTCTGAATCACTCTGTAGTCCGTTAAAGTCATTATCTTTCAATGCATAGCAGCTATAGGATTGTTTCCAATTAGAATTTTAGCCTTTCAATGGAGTATGCACTGTTTTGAAACTGTCTGGAGATTAGAACTATGTGCTGGCAGGTATGACGGAAAGAGGTACTGGTGAAAGAAAACGTATGAGGGTTGGTGCCAAGTCGCATCTGGATGGATAGGGGAAAATGTAATACCTTGGAGCACTTTTTTTAGATATTTGCCATCAGCCAGCTTTGGAGCTGAAGTTCACAATATTTTTATTCCATTGTATGATATGATTTACTTTTAAAGTTGTGCAGTCATTTTCTGACATTACAAATATTACTACACTAAAGTACGGTTTTTCGAAAAGTAAAAATCAGTTCCAAGGTAAAACATCGTCATGTATTTAGGACCATAATATAAGCTATTCAAATTTGAAGCTGTTGTAATCGAAATAGTTTTTACTATTACTGTATATATCAGTCTATTTGTTATGTGTTTACTGTACGACATCCCAGTTATAACTAATCGAAATGAAATTACGTAGAAGTATTACCAAAAACCAATTTGTAATTATGTAATTTTCAATGTAGAATTTAATTAAAAAATGCATATTTCCAAGCTATAGACAGGTAAAGTTGTTAAGAAGTTAAATGAACTCAGGTCATTAGCAAATATCGCTTGTTCCAGGGTAGAAGACATTCCTCCTTTTCAAAGTATAAGATTGTGCATGAATCATATATCATGGCTTAACTGCACACACCATAGCAGTTTTAAAAATATAGAGAATTCTACTCACAGTGATATCCTATCATTCAAGATATGATGTATTTCAAGCGGAATGAATGTACTTCGGGCACACTAATAAAGATATCTTCCTCACATCTGGCTGAGTTACTCCTCAGGTGTGTTCCGCAAGAAGTAATGGGAAATTTTTTAATTTTATCCATTAGGCACTGTAAAAAATGTCACCACAAACACATGACAAAGCTACGTCTTTGCTTCAAATATCCGTCATTTTATTATTCTGTAAAATTTCAAAAAACTGTGTTATTACGCCATGCACAATATCCTATAGATCAAGAAAATTGTTTGCTTATTGAATTCTCATAAGATCTGCAGACTTAAAGCCTTCCGTCATGGACACACCTTGTTTTGGAAGAGCAGCCTTAACTCCTGGGATGGGGAACTTTATGATGACTGAATTTCTTAAAAAAAAAATGAGGCAATGTTGACCAAAAATCAATAAATAACGTGAAAGAGTCACTATTTGCTTTATTAGTTATTAAAAAAAATCGTAAAAGTCGTTTGTTCTATATGTTGATTAAGGATATGGACCCTTTAATACACAATTATGTATCGCTGACAATTTAAAAAAAACTATAAATATAAAAATGTTGTTTTCGAACGTTTCCCGTCCGATGGGCTCGCAGCATGTTGTACATCGAAGAGCAACATGTTACACGCATTCTTTCAAGCTTTTGTTGCTTTCTTAATTGACACTATTACTTCGTTGCACTGGCCAAAACGACGCACTCGTTTCGATGTTTTTGCCATTGTCAAGTGAGACTGCAGCGATGGTTCGAATTTGCTTACAAATATACGATGAAAGTATGTTGTTTACATCTATAGTATAATACAAAATTGTATGGCTTACATATATGTTAATAGTCACTCGTTTCACGTATCAGATATTACATGTTGCATCCTGGAGGGACATTTTGATTACTATTACTTCGTTCAACTGGCCAACACGACGCACTCGTTTCGATGTTTTTGCCATTGTCAAGTGAGACTGCAGCGATAGTTCAAATTTGCTTAAAAATATACGATGAAAGTATGTTTTTTACGTCTATAGTATAATACAAAATTGTATGGCTTACGTATATGTTAACAGTCACTCGTTTCACGTCTCAGATATTACATGTTGCATCCTGGAGGGACATTTTGATTATCTCCAAGCGCAGTTGGTCACGTTTACACTACGGTGACAGAAGCCATGGGATAGAGATATATACAGATGGAGGTAGTACCGCGTACAAATTCTATAAAATGGCAGTGGTTTCGCTGACCTGTCATTTGTACTCAGGTGATTAATGTGAAAAGGTTTCTGATGCGATTATGGCCGCACGAAGGGAATTAACAGACATCTAAAGCGAAATAGTAATTGGAGCTGGACCCATGGGGACTTCCATTTCGGAAACCGTTATGGAATTCAATTTTCCGAGGTCCACAGTATTCAAATTGAGCCGAGAATACCGAATTTCAGTCGTTTTCCATCACCACGGAAAACGTAGTGGCTGAAAACTTTCACTTGTCGACCGAGAGCAGCGCCGTTTCTGTAAGGTTGTCAGTGCTAATAGACAAGCAGCACATCGTAAAACAACCGGAGAAATCAATGTCGGACGTACGACTAACGTGTCCCTTAGGATAGTGCGGCGGAATGTGGCGTTGACGTGGTATGGCAGACGACAGAAATGAGTAACTTTCCCAACAGCATGACATCGCCTACAGCGCCTGTCGCGTAATCGTGACCATATCGGTTGGATGCTAGACTGCTGGGAAACAGTGGCCTGGTCAATGAGTCCCGATTTTAGTTGGTAATAGCTGATCGTAGGGTTCGAGTGTGCCACACAACCCACGAATCCATGGACTCAAGATGCCAACGAGGCATTGTGCAAGCTGGTGGTGGCTCCATAATGGTGTGGCCTATGTTTACATAGAATGCGGTGGGTCCCTTGGTCAAATTGAACCGATCATTCACAGGAAATGGCTATGTTCGGTTACCTGGAGACCATTTGCTGCAGGCATTCGTGAACTTCCCAACAACGATGGAATTTTTATGGATCAAAATTGGCCATATAAGCGGGGGAAAATTCTTCGCAATTGATTTGAAGAACATTCTTGACAATACTACCGTCTTTCTGCTGTAAGCGTGTGCTGTTCACAACGTGCAAGTGTGCTGTGGACAACGTGGTTTATTCCTTAGAACAGAGGATTTTTCTGGTGTTGGAATTCCACTGCCTAGAACACAGTGTTGTTGCAACAAGACGAAGCTTTCAACGGAGGTTTAATGTAACCAAAGGACCGAAAAGCGATACAATAAAGGATCTGTTTGAAAAATTTGAACGGACTGGGAACGTGACGGATGAACGTGCTGGAAAGGTAGGGCGACCGCATACGGCAACCACAGAGGGCAACGCGCAGCTAGTGCAGCAGGTGATCCGACAGCGGCCTCGGGTTTCCGTTCGCCGTGTTGCAGCTGCGGTCCAAATGACGCCAACGTCCACGTATCGTCTCATGCGCCGAAGTTACACCTCTATCCATACAAAATTCAAATGCGGCAACCCCTCAGCGCCGCTACCATTGCTGCACGAGAGAAATTCGCTAACGATATAGTGCACAGGATTGATGACGGCGATATGCATGTGGGCAGCATTTGGTTTACTGACGAAGCTTATTTTTACCTGGACGGCTTCGTCAATAAATAGAACTGGCGCATATGGGGAACCGAAAAGCCCCATGTTGCAGTCCCATCGTCCCTGCATCCTCAAAAAGTACTGGTCTGGGCCGCCAATTCTTCCAAAGGAATCATCACGCTATCTGGACATTCTTCGTGAATTTGTGGCGGCACAAACTGCCTTAGACGACACTGTGAACACCTCGTGGTTTATGCAAGATGGTGCCCGGCCACATCGCATTGCCGACGTCTTTAATTTCCTGAATGAATATTTCGATGATCGTGTGATTGCTTTGGGCTATCCGAAACATACAGGAGGCGGCGTGGATTGGCCGCCCTATTCGCCAAACATGAACCCCTGTGACTTCTTCCTGTGGGGACACTTGAAAGACCAGGTGTACCGCCAAAATCCAGAAACAAACAACTGAAGCAGTACATCTCATCTGCATGTGAAGCCATTCCGCCAGACACGTTGTCAAAGGTTTCGGGTAATTTCATTCAGAGACTACGCCATATTATTGCTACGCATGGTGGATATGTGGGAAATATCGTACTATAGAGTTTCCCAGACCGCAGCGCCATCTGTTGTTGACAATTGTAACTACTGTAATTTCGAAAGTTTGTCTGCCTGAAAATGTACTGTTGTCCCAAGCATATTGCAACAAACGGTGTATTTCTATCGCTGCTCGTTTAGTTTGTACTGCCGTTTCAAATATACCGGTCATTTTTGAAACACCCTGTATGTGTGAGCCTGCTACTCGTGTGTAGAATGGGGAACACGCGTGATCTGAGTTTGACCAAGGGCAGATTTTGATGACCCGTAGGCTTGCCACGCGCATTTCGGGAATTGCAGGATTTGTCGGATGTTCGAGGAGAGCTATGTTGAGTGTCTTCTTAAGTATCTGCTCTAGCGGAATAGAAATGCTGAAAACACAAGGCTGAAAACAATTTATTGGACTCATGAAAACGAAAAAATAATACAACATCCAATAAACACCCGAGACTCGAATTCGGGATCATCAATAATAAAAGACGAGGTAAGAGCCGACTGTTTTTCTGCCTGCAGGGCAAGTTTCAAATTTCGGACAGGGTGTCGTGTTTATGCCACATCCCTGCCCGCGTTTATTACGTTTTTGTTGCTCTGTTTTAATGCAAATTATAGAAAGATTTTCCTACGGCAGGTCAGCGGGTAGGTAGAATCACAAGGCAGACTGAACGAATGACTCACCAGATGATCACATAGCGTGAGCACGACCGGAGGAACAGAGCCGTATCGAATAGCTAGTGTCAGTGAATAATTGATGGGAATGGTGGACCAATCACAAGTGCACCCTGAAAGGGCTGGAGCCAGACTGTTAAGACATAGAGTCCAAGAGTGCTTTTTCAGGAGGTAACACATAAATCCGTGTTAAAATCTTATCCCTTGTAAAAATGGAACAGTTTGTGGAAAACTGCCTCGGATGATGTATTTGTGCGATGTTGCGTTAATCCAAGACAGTCTACGGTTGGTTTTCCAAGTGACAACACATGAACAAGTGCCCGAAGTGCTAAAGACGGAATTAATTGTTAAATATGCCTAGGAAAACATTTATGCGATCTTATGTTGATTCTAAGGTCGTGTGAAATATTGTAGTGACTTTTGCGGTGCTTGGGAACTAAATTAATGCACGGAACTCTTGCTATGAATATCGACGGAAGACTCAGATCAGTGGCACCCCAATTCTCCATAATTTCAATATGAATAGCACTGACTTCTTTCCGATTTGACACTTCTTTAATCACTGTTCGCTGTATGCACGTTATAGCCTGCAACCAGCGGAGAAGGAAGCCAATTGGGGCGACAGTTACATCTTTACAAGATGAGAAGTAAGGAAGTCGCCTCGAGTTATCGTAGGAATACTGAGCGCGAACATTATTTACTGAAATTCACCGTGTTGGTCAATCCTGGCAAATTTTATTCTTCAGAAGTCTTATATTAAGGAACCTAATGTGTACTGTTTTAAGGTACCAAGTAGCATCTTTTGTAAATTTTACTTGTCCTACAGCACGTTTATGAATACATTATAAGCGATTTTATGGACCTTACCAGTTTCTTGGCACGAATTTCAGTGTGAGCAGTTTACAGTACACTGCCTGGCTAGACCAGTCGGCAATAGAATTTCCCACAATACGTAAGCGCTGTGTGTTCAAGTACCAGTCGGGCACAAAGTTTGTAATGTGCGAGGATATTCTTCGAAGACTAGCCGGTGAAGTTGTGGTATATCCTGCAGATCAATCGCAATCGCGGTATATAACAGAATGAATCGAGATAATCTATCCCACGCCCAGCAGGTACGTAACAGAGAACAAACTGGGCTATAGAAACCCCTGGAGTGTCAATCTAAATATGGTGTAAGCATTTCAGTTGCACGCCTGTGGTCGCCACTAGTACATTAAAGTTTGGATTGTGCAGTACAGGACGACTCACTGGTCTCCCCTTACTTCCACTCCACAGTAATGAGACCCAACACAACATTTACGTGAATATGCTTTGTTTCGTATTACCTTAAAAGTCCACAGGGTGGTATTCAGTAATACATTAGTAGGTGCCAGCGAGTCGCGGCCGTCGGCTGGTCGTGACATGCGTATGCTCGCTGCAGTATTTCCAAGGTACGTGAGGCATCCGCTCTCAACATGTCCTCGGCGGTAGCCGCTTGACCGAAGGCCATGGAGAGTCCAGTTCCACACATACCAAGTTACATTATTTTCCGATAGGAAGAGGATTATACTAGACAGACTGACATGCCCAGTTTAGCAAAATGCCGCTAGATGGCCCTTGGAGTGACAAGTGAGATACGGCAACCGGCCAGCTGCCTCCCGGACTAATCAAAGCCAAAGATGTCGTGTACAAGGGAGGTGTCGAAAATGTAAACTGGACGACTTCCCCGCCTTGAGCAATAAAGGGATAGGGAGACGTTACGACGTAGGGAAATGGTTAAAGTCTGCTTCCTACTTTACATCTTTTTGTTACTAATTATGGTGGGTTCGTCAATGGAGCTAGGAAGCGAGGCGCACTTATTCAAATAATAATTAAGTAAGCTGTTCTTGTTTGGCGCTTTGGCACCGTTCTAATTAATCGACCGTGGATATCTCTTTGCATGAAAACGTCTTTTGCCGGACTTAGAAAACATTTACTGGATGAACAAATGGTTCGTACTCGACTGTTTACAGGGACACAATTATTGAACTATATGAAATAAAATCGTCATAACTTCTGAACGGTTTGCGTTAGGACGTTCAAATTGCACGGTTGGCTACGTGGCATGACGGGAATTAGTATGCGGATGCATGGTCTGGTTTAGCGACAAAGCCCACCTTCGTTTGGATGGGTTCGTCAGTAAGCAAAATTTACCCATTTGGGTGACTGAGAATCCACATTTCGCGATCGAGACGTCTCTTCATCCTCAGCTGGTGGCAGTGTGCATTGTTCAGTTACAGTGCGATATTCCTTTATGGCACAGTGGCTACCGAACGCTACGTGAAGGTTTCGGAATATGATTTCGTCCCCATAAGCCAAAGTGACTCTGATTTAGACGTGGTTCATGCAAGTCAGAGCTCGATCTCATCGAAGCAAGAGAGTGCTTAACGTCCTGGAGGAGCACTTAGGGGCTGCATTCTGGCTCTGGGGTACCAAGAGGACACTGGCATGAATCTCAATTGGCCGCCATGTTCTACGGAAATGAACACATGCGACTGCTTCTTGTGGGGCTATATTAAAGACAAGGTGCACAGTAATAACCACAAAACCATCCCTGAGCTGAAGACAGCCATTCAGGATGTCATCAACATCATCGATTTTCCGATACTTCAGCGCATCATTAGAATTTTGCTATTCGTCTGCGCCCCATCATCGCAAATGATGGCAGGCATATCGAAAATGTCATAACCTAAATTCGAATATGCATAGTGACATGTACATATTGAATAAAGCGTATTCACGCCTTCACTAATTTACGTTCATCTTTCCTCGTATAGTTCAATAATTGCCCAGTATGTGCAGTTAGTGAGTAGGGAACATATCTCCATGACAACAATAACTATAGCTGAGGATGACTTAACATAAAATGAAACTAATATTAAGTCCTATCACTATATTCAAATATCAATCATAAAGAACCATTGACCAGACGTTTTCATTTGGTGAGATATGTGGAGAATGTGCTGGCCAGGGCAGCAGTCGAACGTTTTCTGTATCCAGAAAGGCCCGAACAGGACCTGCAACATGCGGTCGTGCATTATCTTCCTGAAATGTATGGTTTCGCAGGGATCGAATGAATGGTAGAGCTACGGGGCATAACACATCTGAAATGTAACGTCCACTGTTCAAAGTGCCATCAATGTGAACAAGAGGTGGCAGAGACGTTTAACCAATGGCACCCCATACCATCACGCCGGGTGATACGCCAGTATGGCGATGACGAATACACGCTTCCAATGGGCGTTCACCACGATGTCGCCAAACACAGATGCGACCATCATGATGCTGTAAACAGAACGTGGATTCATCCGAAAAAATGACGTTTTGCCATTCGTGCACCCAGGTTCGTTATTGAGTACACCATCGCAGGCGCTCCTGTCTGTGATGCAGCGTCAAGGGTAACCGCAGCCACGGTCTCCGAGCTGATAGTCCATATTGCTGCAAACGTCGTCGAACTGTTCGTGCAGACGGTTGTTGTCTTGCAAACTTCCCCATCTGTTGACTCAGGGATCGAGACGTGGCTGCACGATCCGTTACAGCCATGCGGATGAGATGCCTGTCACCTCGACTGCTACTGATACGAGGCCGTTGGGACCCAGCCCGGCGTTCCATATTACCCTCCTGAACCCACCGATTCCATATTCTGCCAACAGTCACTGGATCTCGGCCAACGCGAGCAGCAATGTCGCGATACAATAAACCGCATTCGCGACAGGCTACAATCCGACCTTTATTAAAGTCGGAAACGTGATGGTACGAATTTCTCCTCCTTGCACGAGTCATCACAACCGCGTTTCACCAGGAAACGCCGGACGACTGCTGTTTGTGTATGAGAAATCCTCATGTCAGAATGTTGTATGTGTCGCCAACGGCGCCAACATTGTGTGAATGCTCTGAAGAGCTAATCAGTTGCATATCACAGCATCTTCTTCCTGTCGGTTAAATTTCGCGTCTGTAGCACGTTATCTTCGTGGTATAGCAATTTTAATGACCAGTAGTGTATAAATCTGTCGTAATAGGGTGAAAGCATGCGTCTGGAAGAAAAAAGAAAGGTGCCGTCCGTTTTACCAAAACAACTAAGGCACGTAGTTCTACATTTGTTTCTGCGGCTGTGATCTACATTCAATACAGCCGTTCATAGTTCTTAATTTTTAATTGATACTTTATTTGATCATTTATTACGTTTCAGCTCTTTTGTACGTAAAATTCGATGTTCGCGCAGATGTGCCTTTAAACTACAAATCTTGAAGTTTTTATAATCATCTTGGTATTGAAGCTCTTTTTTCCGTGTTTGCTTTAACAATATATATGTTTTTGGATAGGGTCCGCCTTTAGCAAAACACAGTTTTGTTTTTTAACCCAAACATGTTTCACTGCAGTTGCAGCATCCTCAGTGGGCTTTTATTTTCCATCTGTTAAAGATAAAGAACGTTCTTTGTTGTTTTGTATACATGTAGCTATTAGTTTTTTTAAAAAAATGTAATTATAGATATTTGAAAAAACACATGAATTATGAAAATCCATACCTTTTTACCACATGGAGTGGTTTTTCTGACGTCTTGTGTTTCTACAATGACCGAAAGTTTGTCATCTGCAACCACTTATACCTTAAAGTAGATAAATTGTTTAAGCCAAAATTACGATTTGAAGAACTATGTTATTATTATGCCTGAAATTATTTAATTCTATGTGTTTGTGTGTGTGTGTGAGTGTCTATTTACATGGTGTTTCACTTACTCTTTTTTCGTCTTCATCTCTGTCAATCACTGAATATTGTTTTTATAGCTGATAAACAGTGAAACAGTGAGTGACAGTGACAGTGGCAGTGGCAACTCAATATTCAGTGTTTGACAGAGATGAAGACGAAAAAAGAGTAAGTGAAACACCATGTAAATAGACACTCACACACACACACACAAACACATAGAATTAAATAATTTCAGGCATAATAATAACATAGTTCTTCAAATCGTAATTTTGGCTTAAACAATTTATCTACTTTAAGGTATAAGTGGTTGCAGATGAGAAACTGTCGGTCATTGTAGAAACACAAGACGTCAGAAAAACCACACCATGTGGTAAAAAGGTATGGATTTTCATAATTTATGTGTTTTTTCAAATATCTATAATTATATTTTTTTTAAAAAAACTAATAGCTACATGTATACAAAACAACAAAGAACGTTCTTTATCTTTAACAGATGGAAAATAAAAGCCCACTGAGGATGCTGCAACTGCAGTGAAACATGTTTGCGTTAAAAAACAAAACTGTGTTTTGCTAAAGGCGGACCCTATCCAAAAACATATATCTTGAAGTTTTTAGTTGAATGGTGCACGGTGGTGTGCACCAGTAGAATTAGAAGCTGAATTTTGTTGAAAACTTATAAATTAAATACAAGTGTGAGATAGGCAGTGATTGTGCTAGAGAGTAGAGCCCCGCCCAGTTCCTCCCGGTGGAGACGTTTACTGGCTCCTTTCAGGGGCTTCCCAAGTGCTGCATTAGAACTGTAATACAGATTGTATCACGTAAGAAGCAAACCAGTGCAACGAACACTGTAGTTACAGTTGTAAACAAAGCAACTATATAGTTAGTTTTTGGGGTCTGTTATTGCCCCTCAGTCAACAGACCTGTAGTGTGTGATGGAAAAATAGTAGCGCGTGTACCCGAGGCTCTCTACTGGCGACGACACGTGTGTCCCGGCTCGCAAGCTGATCCCTGCACCGAGGTCCGGTCCATCCCTGCACGTGGCGGACGGGGCGGCCGGCTCGGTGATTGGCTGCCTGCCCTGCTGGCCCACGTGAGTCCCCGGGGAGCCGGTGCTCCCCCAGGAGCGGACCACTAACGACCCGGGCGGCCCAGCACGCTGGATCGCGACCCTGCGAAAAACACGGGAGGAGGGGCGTGCTGGCGTTGCAAGGGGGGGGGGGGGGGACCGGCACTGCAGGAAGCTCCTGGCAACCGCTGTAATGCAGGGGAGGCACGCCGCCCGGTCTGCTGCTACTGCCGCAATCTGGTGCTGTCTCAAACCCGGCTGCACTACGAGTCTTGCAGCGATTTCGCCGATGTCAGTCTTCTCCCTATTCTCTTAACTACACCTTTGTATGGGCTAGGCGAGAAACACTGCACAACGGAACTGTGGGGTCATTTTTTCGAAATCCTGTAATGGCCTCCAATGCGCCATTCATACGTTTAATACACGCTACGTGATCAAAAGGATCCGGACACTCCCAAAAACATAAGGTTATCGTATTAAGTGCTTTTTGCTGCCACCTACTGACACGTGAGGCAATACTAACCTTACGACTTATCTTAGAAGAAAGATTAAGAAAAGGCAAACCTACGTTTCTAGCATTTGTAGACTTAGAGAAAGCTTTTGACAATGTTGACTGGAATACTCTCTTTCAAATTCTGAAGGTGGCAGGGGTAAAATACAGGGAGCGAAAGGCTATTTACAGTTTGTACAGAAACCAGATGGCAGTCATAAGAGTCGAGGGGCATGAAAGGGAAGCAGTGGTTGGGAAAGGAGTGAGACAGGGTTGTAGCCTCTCCCCGATGTTATTCAATCTCTATATTGAGCAAGCGGTAAAGGAAACAAAAGAAAAATTTTGAGTAGGTATTAAAATTCATGGAGAAGAAATAAAAACTTTGAGGTTCGCCGATGACATTGTAATTCTGTCAGAGACGGCAAAGGATTTGGAAGAGCAGTTGAACGGAATGGACAGTGTCTTGAAAAGAGGATATAAGATGAACATCAACAAAAGCAAAACGAGGATAATGGAATGTAGTCAAATTAAATCGGGTGATGCTGGGAGAATTAGATTAGGAAATGAGACACTTAAAGTAGTAAAGGAGTTTTGCTATTTAGGAAGTAAAATTACTGATGATGGTCGAAGTAGAGAGGATATAAAATGTAGACTGGCAATGGCAAGGAAAGCGTTTCTGAAGAAGAGAAATTTGTTGACATCGAGTATAGATTTATGTATCAGGAAGTCGTTTATGAAAGTATTTGTTTGGAGTGTAGCCATGTATGGAAGTGAAAAATGGACAATAACTAGTTTGGACAAGAAGAGAATAGAAGCTTTCGAAATGTGGTGCTACAGAAGAGTGCTGAAGATTAGATGGGTAGATCACGTAACTAATGAGGAGGTATTGAATAGGATTGGGGAGAAGAGAAGTTTGTGGCACAACTTGACCAGAAGAAGGGATCGGTTGGTAGGACATGTTTTGAGGCATCAAGGGATCACAAATTTAGCATTGGGGGGCATCGTGGAGGGTAAAAATCGTAGAGGGAGACCAAGAGATGAATACACTAAGCAGATTCAGAAGGATGTAGGTTGCAGTAGGTACTGGGAGATGAAGCAACTTGTACAGGATAGAGTAGCATGGAGAGCTGCATCAAACCAGTCTCAGGACTGAAGACAACAACAACAACAACTGCCAGGTACTCCATATCAGCGACCCAGTAGTCATTAGACATCGTGAGAGACAAGAATGGGGTGCTCCTATGAACTCACGCACTTCGAACGTGGTCACGTGATTGGGTGTCACTTGCGTAATACACTCCTAAACACCCTAGGTCAACTGTTTTCGATGTGATAGTGAATTGGAAACGTAATTGGGACATGTGCGGCTCAGAGGTGTACAGGACGACCTCGTCTGTTGACTGGCAGAGACCGCCGACAGATGAAGAGGGTCGTAATGTGTAATAGGCTGACATCTATCCAGACCATCGCACAGGAATTCCAAACTGCATCAGGATCCAGTGCAAGTACTATGACAGTTAGGCGGGAGGTGAGAGAACTTGAATTTCATGGTCGAGCGGCTGCTCATAAGCCACACATCACACCGGTAAATGACATACGACGCCTCGCTTGGTGTGAGGAGCGTAAACTTTGGACGATTGGACAGTTGAAAAACGTTGTGTGGAGTGACGAATCACGGTACACAATGTAGCGTTCCGATGGCACGGTGTGGGTATGGCGAACGCCCAGTGAACGTCATCTACCAGCGTATGTAGTGTCAACAGTAAAATACAGAGACGGTGGTGTTATAGTATGGTTTTGTTTTTCATGGAGGGGGTCTTGCACCCGTTGTTGTTTTGCGTAGCATATTCACAACACAGGCCTACATTGATGTTTTAAGCACCTTCTTGCTTCCCTCCGTTGAAGAGAAATTCGGGGATGGCGATTGCATCTTTCAACACGACGGCAATAGCATCCCTGTAAGCGAGTGTCCTACACAGAGTTTTGACCTCAATCCTATAGAACACCTTTGAGATATTTTGGAACGCCTACTTCTTGCAAAGTCTCACCGACAGACATCGATACCTCTCCTCAGTGCAGCACTCCGTGAAGAATGGGCTGCCATTTCTCAAGAAACCTTCCAGCACCTGACTGAACGTAAACCTCAAGAATGGAAGCAGTCATCAAGGCTAAGGGTCGCCCACCACCATAAGGAATTCCAGCACTACCGATAGAAGGCACCATGAACTTGTAAGTTCTTTTCAGCCATGTGTCCTGGTACTTTTGATCGCACTCAAAGGTGCCTACAACCTTCCTCTGTAATGGATTAAAACCCAGACACTCTGCGACGTCTCTCCTGGGCTCAGCAGCGCTTCAGTCATCAAGGTGCCGACACAGTCGAAGAAAAGGCCACCGTTCAGTAGTTCATGTGAGGGATATGCAACCATTTCGACACTCCTTGGTGGGGGGGGGGGGGGGGGGGGGAGGGGGTTGACCACCTTCAGGCGCTAGAGCAACCACCACGCTGAACCGTTGTTAGAAGTTTCTGACAGACATTTGTAAGGTGGTTCAAGAGTGTTGCCTAACTGGGACTCTTAGAGGCAGCCACCGTTTTATTCGCGTACTTGTTCACGTTGCGCTCCTGCGTGATGACGCAGCAGGACGGTGGCAAACAGGAGAGCTGAAAAAGCTTAAGTACCCCTTGCCGCTTCGGATCACGTTCACATTACGTTGAATGGTTCTGAACGGTCCCTAGTAGTTTCAGACTGTACACGAAAGTAAAAACTGCAGTCGTACTGCGCTCCTAACGGATGCTATCACGTTCAGTCGTAATGCAGACCCACGATGTCCTTGGTGAAGGGTTGAAATTTTCGAAGGTGTCACAAGTGCCAAAGATTGTCAAGTACATCTTCCTGTTGCTCATCGTACTGCGTTCTCAACCCCGAAATGTGTGAGAATTTGCGGCCCAGTGATAGGTATGGTGTCATTGACGCCATTTACTTTACCCCCTGAGTGTCGTGGTTCTGAACTATATCTATGAAACGTCAAAAGACGGAGTGAAATGTTTGTAAGACAACCTGAGATGATCTTCTCGTAGCGTGACACCTGCACGGTGGCGTTGTGCGGGACTTCAGCGAAATTTGGTGCATATGTGACGCCATTAGCCCACGTTACAGCTCACATGAACTTCGGAACTGTGGCCGCTTTCTTCGCATGTGTCGGCACCTTGGATCTGAAGTGTCGCCGGGCCCGAGGCTGACGTCGTAGGGTGCCACGCTTTTGCACCATTGCAGTGGATGTTTATTGCCACCTTTAAGCCAAATTAAAACTTACTCATCTTAATGGAAGGTAATTACGAGGTTTTGAAGTAGTGATCCTTTAATTTCGTTGCGCAGTGTACAACTGGCATGGGAAGAATTTCACCACCTTAAGTTAGGCCACCCAAATCACATCTTTCACACCTGGAGCATATGATTTAAGTTGGGTTGGTTATCTTAAGCTGCGTGAAATATTTCCTAGGCCAGTTTTGTTTCGTTCACCATGTAGTTCCTACATTTTAACATTACTTATGGCACCGATTTTGATGTAAGCCACTAACTGAATAAATAATATTGCGAAGAACATTAATCAGGAAAAGCCGGCCGCGGTGGTCTCGCGGTTCTAGGCGCGCAGTCCGGAACCGTGCCACTACTACGGTCGCAGGTTCGAATCCTGCCTCGGGCATGGATGTGTGTGATGTCTTTAGGTTAGTTAGGTTTAAGTAGTTCTAAGTTCTAGGGGACTAATGACCACAGCAGTTGAGTCCCATAGTGCTCACAGCCATTAATCAGGAAAAGATGAAGAGAAACAAGGATGAAATTTTGCTGAATAACAAGGGTGACGAATGCTAAGCGTCTTAGAAACACACAATGATCAGAAATGAGATTCCTGATATCAATGAAAGTTTGCACGAATCGCAATGAGAGACGGGAGTTGTAAATACTGAATGCTCACTAAATGACCACTTTACGATAATCCGAGGAACCAAATAAGTATTGGGCTTAATTATTCTGCTGTAACTATAGCTACCTTTACACCTTAGTAATTATCTATTACTAAAATTAATAGCTACTGCTTCAAAACGATATGTTTAGTACATGCAGGAGGACTTCAAAAAGTAAGTCATTATGGCAGAGCAGGTTACTTTTACTGAGTGCTGCGCTGCACTTGCGTATGTTGTGGTGCTTGAAGATAACTGAGTGTTTTGGTTCTCTACATCGCAGTTTTATATGCTTTACCGTATTTGAGGTTTTCCGGACAGCGAGAAGTAGTTCGTCACTCAATTTCTGCATGCGGAGTTCGAGTCAAAATGGATAATGTGAAGTACAGCAAAGCGACTTTTCCTATCCCTGTGACGAGGAGAAGGGATTAGGGCGACCGTTCCCAATTTTATATTTTGCACAAAATATGAATACTGGAATCAGCAGTTTAGCAGTATTTAAAACAGACGTTAATACAAACATGGGCGAATGACGACCAACAGACCGCCTTGTCGTCCTTTGGTAATGGCGTCAATGGATGCTGTATGGAGAAGCGGGGTCAGCACATTAATCTCCGAGCCATTAGTTGCTATGCTTCAAAAGTTCCTAATTTGTGGCCTATTTATAATTAACTTAAAACAGTTGCCATTTCGTGAAGCATGTTTCCGGTTCTTTTCAAGACACATAATTTCTTTGCAATGTGAGTAATATCTTTCCGACTTCGTCTCAACATATAGGTATTCTTGACGAAACAAATGATCGTCTTTTGCTGCACTAACACTGAAATAGCTAAAGTGACAGATGAAAGTTGAAACTTCCGGGCCGAGCGGCCGTGGTCGATGTATAAAATTTCTACCTGACGTTTTGTCTCCATCTGCGGGAGACATCTTCTGAGGTCGTCCGGCAGATCTCTCCCGCAGATGGAGACGAAACGTCAGGTAGAAATTTTATACATCGACCACTGCCTCTCATCCCGGAAGTTTCAACTGAAGACAACACCGACCGTGAAAGCCTACATTGTTTGACAGATGAAAGTTTGTGCTGTACCATAATTCGAAAACAGCTTTCCCGACTTACGTGAGGGATCTCCTTAACCATTTCAATTTTTTCCTTTCTTTTTTCATTTTCCGTTTTGTTTCTTTTCCTTTTTGTTTATTTTCTCTCCTTTTATTTTTCGTTTTCTTTTTCTGCTTTACTCTTTTTTCTTCCTGTTCTTCTTTTGTTTCTTCTTTTTTCGTTCTTCCTTCTTTTTCTTTCCTTATTCTTTTCTTCTCTATTTGCTTTTTCCTTTTTCCTTCTTTTTTATCTTTCTCTTCATTTTTCTATTTTTCTTTTCCTTTGCTCTTTTCACTTTTGTTTTTCTTCTTTTACCTTCATTTTCTTTTATTTTTTATTATCTTCATCTTTCTCTTCCTTCTGTTTACTTCTTTTTTCCTTTCTTTTTATTTTCTGTTTTTTATTTTTCTTCCTTCTTTATTTATTCCCTGTTTTCTTTTTTGTTTGTTTCTTCTATTTTTTCTTTTTTATTCCTTCTTTCCCTTTTATTATTTCTCCTGTTTCTTAATCTTTTTCCCTTTTTCATTTCTTCTTCCTTGCTTCCTTTTTCTTTTTTTGGTGTTTTATCTATTTTCTTGTTCTTACTATTTTCGTTTTCCTTTTCCCTACTTTTTCTCAGTTTTTGTGTTTCTTCTGCACTACTAAGTGTGGACTCCCCTTCAATGGTTCTACAAGTGTCACAGCAGAAACATCCGATAATTAACTTGAGTTCATCTAGGTCAGCGACTTGTGTCCAGATAACTTCAGTCATACTCAATTTCGACCTAGATAGACACAACATTTTTGTCGATAACAGTGAACACTCGCCCTTCTATGATGTATAATCTGTCTTTTCGGTATATTTTCCAAGCATCGCTAAATATTTCAGAGCTTTCTACTTCAGCTACCAGCCAGCTCTCAGTTTCGAGAATAATTTGAGTGCTACAACTTTCGTGTAGCGGAGTAATTCGACAATTCAATGTTAAAATTTTGACAGTCGAACTGTCTTTAATTTGTACGTGCACTGCTTTCACTCTCTGTATATCGACTGGCGAACGTTCATCACAGGACCTTAAACTACTGCCTAGCCAAAAATACCCCACGTGTACTTCACAAGTGTTTTGCTACCATTATCAATAGGTTCGTACGACTCTCCACCCTATAACCCATTTTCATAAATCTACATTCATGACCATCGCTGAATCGATGCAACCTCTGGTTGAGGCCCTCCACTCAGCTCCAAGGTATTAGAACCCCGATAAATGCTGGTTACAATGATGCAAATTGTGAGGTCTACTCGCACCCCTCGAATAAATCCAGCAGCCTTCACCATTTCCGTCGAATACTCATGGAAACTGAGGTTGTACTCAGATTCCAAGCGACAAGCGTCCCTGGTGCTGACTTGAGCAATAGCTTGCAAACTACAAACAATAAAATCTGTAAATATTACAGAAAACACACACACATATGTTTGACAGCATGAACGTAGATACAAGTAGCATATCAAGAAGAGAATGATTCGTGGCGGCAGGCACTAGAGTGTTCTACTTGCATCGCTGATATCGATATCGATAGTGGGCTGTCTTGCTATCTTTGACTGCTCCCCCCCCCCCCCCCCGCCCTCTGGGGTTTTCCAGGTGAATGTGTGACAGGAGAGTCTCCGGTCGACGTTCAACGAGCCAACTTCTGTTGAAAACAAGCTGGCGTCCCTAACCGTGGTGTATGGGCCTCGCCGTGCTCGCCATCCTTGCCTTTTATCGCACCGGATGTACGGTGCCGATCATTGGGCGCCTTGACGTGCAAAATTGTGGTGGGTTCGTCGTCTTACGCTGAACAGCTTACCAGTTTGTAATTTGCAAGTTCCAAGTTACGTATGACTTTTATTCGATGTTTAACTAAGAAGATTGTTGAAACTTATCGTGGCGTGGATAGCTGCCGGAGATGGTTCTGAACTTGGTTCCGCAGTGGCTATTTTAAGAGGACTGATGTTCCTGATTTCGTTTCTCATCATCAAGTGGTTTTCGTGCAATTTTTACTTGTTTTAGGACATATTGACCTCTTGGAGACTGGTTGCCGTTGTGTAAGCGCCTGGCAGTCGCAAAGTTAATGGTTTTAATCGTTTGTCACGGCAGGATTTGGTATGTTTATTTAATGTTGAAACTGCCTTAAGGCAAATGGAAGTGATCTCTAAGTTTCCTGCTAATTAACTGGGAGACAAGTAATGTTAGAGTATTGTTCCATAAGAATTTGGGGGCATGCTTATTACATATTCCAGTGTGGCTGTGATTTGACCTTGTTTTGATTCCAATGTATTGTGCTGCAGGACTTTTGTTAAGTGTGCTCGTTCCCTGGTGTCGGCGTAATTGTGTATTCTTGTCAGGACCACTCACTGTGAGGCCGATCGAACTAAACACAGGGTTGTCCATTGCTCGTGATCGGGCCAAATATCTCACAAAATAAGCGTCAAACGAAAAATCTACAAAGAACGAAGCTTGTCTAGCTTGGAGGGGGAAACTAGATGGCGCTATGGTTGGCCCACTTAAATGGAGCTGCCATGGGTCAAACGCATATCAACTGCGTTTTTTAAAAATAGGAACCCACATTTTTATTACATATTCGCGTAGTAAGTAAATAAATATGAATGTTTTAGTTGAGCCACTTTTTTCGCTTTGTGATAGATGACGCTGTAATAGCCACAAACATATGGCTCACAATTTTAGACGAACAGTTGGTAACAGGTAGGTTTTTTAAAATTAAAATACAGAACGTAGGTACGTTTGAACATTTTATTTTGGTTGTGAACTTATCATTTCTGAGAACGCATGATGTTACAGCGTGGTTACCTGTAAATACCACATTAATGCAATAATGAATGCTCAAGATGATGTCCGTCAACCTCAGTGCATTTGACAATACGTGTAACGACATTCCTCTCAACAGCGAGTAGTTCGCTTTCCGTAATGTTCACACATGCATTGAAAATGCGCTGACGCATGTTGTCAGGCGTTTTCGGTGGATCACGACAGCAAATATCCTTCAACTTTCCACACAGAAAGAAATCCGGGTACGTCAGATCCGGTGAAGCTGCGGGCCATGGTATAGTGCTTCGAAGACCAATCTATCTATCATAAAATATGCTATTCAATACCTCTTCAACCGCACGCGAGCTATGTGCCGGACATCCATCGTGTTGGAAGTACATCGCCATTCTGTCATGAAGTGAAACATCATGTAGCAATATCGGTGGAACATTACGTAGGAAATCAGCATACATTGCACCATTTAGATTGCCATCGATAAAATGAGAGCCAATTATCCTTCCTCCCACAACGCCGCACCATACATTAACCCGCCAACGTCACTGATGTTCCACTTGTCGCAGCCACCGTGGATTTTCCGTTGCCCAATAGTGCTTATTGTGCCGGTTTACGTTACCGCTGTTGGTGAATGACGCTTCGTCGCTAAATAGAACGCGTACAAAAAATTTGTAATCGTCCTGTAATTTCTCTCGTCCTACTCGCAGAACTGTACACGACGTTCAAAGTCGCCGCCGTGCAATTCTTGGTGCATAGACATATGGTATTGGTGCAATCGATGTTGACGTAGCATTCTCAACACCGACGTTTTTGTGATTCCCGATTCTCGCGCAATTTGTCTGCTACTGATTTGCGGATTAGCCGTGACAGCAGGTAAAACTTGCTACTTGGGCATGATCATTTGTTGCAGGTCGTGGTTGACGTTTCACATTTGACTGAACACTTCCTGTTTCATTAAATAACGCAACTATCCGGCGAACGGTCCAGACACATTGGATGATGTTGTCTATGATACCGAGCAGCATACATAGCACACGCCAGTTGGGCATTTTGATTACAATAGCCATACATCAACACGATATCGACATTTTCCGCAAATGTTAAACGGTCCGTTTTACACGGGTAATGTATCTCGAAGCAAATACATCCGCACTGGTGGAATGTTATGCGATACCACGTACTTATACGTTTGTGACTATTAGAGCGTTATCTATCACAAAGCGAAATAAGTGGTCCAACTAAAACGTTCATATTTCTTTACGTGCTACAGGTATATGTAATAAAAAATTTGGGTTCCTATTTGAAGAAACGCAGTTGATATCCGTTTGACCTATGCCAGCGACAACTAGGGGGCCAAACATAGCGCCGTATGGTTTGCCCCTTCAAGCTAGACGAGTTTCGTTCTTTGTAGTTTTTTCGTTTGATGCTTATTTCGTGTGATTTTGGCCCGGTGGTTTTAACACGGGTAATGTATCACGAACAAATACCGTCCGCAATGGCGGAATGTTACACGATACCATGTTTTTATACGGACCATCCTGTATGAATATATACCGCTTGCCAGTGACCCTGTGGTCGTGCCGTGGGTCGAGAACGGTCGTATTACCTGCCGGCCATAGCGTTATTGCTTCCCAACACTGCTGTGATCCTTAACGCTGCTATCTAAAGTGAGGCTACTTTGTTAATATTAGAATTTCTGTTGATTACTTAACAGGTTGAGTTATAACTAGCCATTCTTATTTAACACTTTTGTTAATCATTTGTGTTTCTACAATTAATGTTCAAATTGTTATTTTCCTTTGTGCCATTTTCGCGATCTTGGTTGGCCCTCTTTGCATTTTTAGTATATCCATGTTTCACTGTGGACCTTTATGTGGACAGTTCAGTTTTACTAAGCTTTAAGATCTTTGTTTTTTTTAATGAAGTTGTATTCTGTGGCTGCGTAACTTTGGGTTGGACTTGTATAGTGACACTAGGCTTTTGAGATATGGTTAAACAAGAACGATTGTTTATGATTGATTATTCACCGGGCCTACTATCTATGATTTTGGTTGCGGATGCAAAATATGATTCTTATTCGTGTTTATGTCATTCAATTAAAGTGAAGATTTGTACAGGGCAAGTGTCCGAATTGAAGTTTATAATAAACTGTGCAACCGAAGAGCTGTATTTTCAAGTAATATTATAAATTTCGTCTACGGTTGCTGCATTATCGGCCATGTTCAAAATTGTTTATAATAAAGTCTGTTTTGAGACAAATTAAAATTGTAAAAAATCACAAGCTTGTCCATCACCAGTGATCCTGGGCTTCCTATTTACTTTAAATAGCTGTGGTGAGATTGTAATTTTTTTATTTTCTACAGAATTGAGTAGTACTACCGTTGAGAGAACTAGAGCAAAGGGCCTATTGTTCTCCTTATCTCACAATAAGATAATCCCAATAGGAAAAGTCCTCCTCTGGGCCAGACGCTGTCTCCGAAAATCCGCCATGCTGGGGCACTGATACACGACCTGGCCCGAAATGCAGACGCTATTGCGGACTTCTTGGTGATACGACAAATAAGGAGGTATAATAATGAGTTACCTAAACATGGATAAATGTAAAACTTATAACGATATGTTTACGTAATAGGTATGCATAAACATACAGTTATAAATGTCTCCGTTCGTAGTTGCTAATTATAACATTATGTTTACTTTTGTGCTGTAACATATAGCTATAATCAGCGTTGGGAGTATATTTGCGAACGCCGACCGTGTGCGGCTGCCTCTTGTTGGATCGTCTGATCAGTCGGAAGTTGCATGGCAGAGGAGAGTAAATGCCTATTCAAAATATAATTATTTTTGGATAGCTCAACATGAATTTCCTAAGGGACCGTAGTTTATCATGCATTTACCAGTAGAATGTGGCGCGGAGAAAATATTTCGCCGCATACAACTTCCGTCCGATTTCGACGAAAGAATTCGTGGCTGTGAACTCTCTATTTGGCAGAAACATAAAGAAAATTAAATAACTTCATGAAGGACTGAGACATAGATTCTACACTAAATAAATAGTCCATACACCAATTCCATTTAAATCTGAATTTATGGCAATTAATAGATGAACTTACACTACAATGAAGAATTTTAACATGGATGCCGATTTGACTGGCACTTCTCTTCTCGTAATGACAATAATTTCTTTGACGTTTTCACATACACTTGTACAATAAATTTACTGCTATGCAGTATTGCACTTTTAGTATTGCACTTTTACTTTACACTAAAATAATATTATTTTTAACGATAATAATACGGCGGCAAGACATGCGCATCCGACACAAGTTACAAGAGACAAGAGAAGAATGAGTAACTGTTCATCGAGAATATCTCGTACATAAAAAAATGTGTAAAAGTGTTCTTCTTCTGTCCGTTTTTCGCGCCGCGGTTTTCAAAGTCAATAACTCACTGCATCTCTGACGGCGCTTCGACAATAAGCAAGTTACGTCACAGGTCGTTCACCTTTTACATTCTCGCAACATTATTTGCTAACTGTAGCGGTTGCCGAGCTACAAACTTTCACAATGTGTCATTTGGAGTCAGTGTAGCCAGGAGGTATTAGAAGACGGTTTAATATCATAATTTTGATGGAATCAAGTAAGTGGCCAAGTGTAACCATTATGTATGAGTGCTGGCCGTACGGAGTGGTCGAGCGGTACTAGGCGCTACAGTCTGGAACCGAGCAACCGCTGCGGTCGCAGGTTCGAATCCTGCATCGGTCGTGGATGTGTGTGACGTCCTTAGGTTAGTTAGGTTTAATTACTTCTAAGTTCTAGGCGACTGATGATCTTTGAAGTTAAGTCGCATAGTGCTCAGAGCCATTTGAACCATTTTTTTGCTGGCCGTAAGCTCTGCTTCTCTATTTGCCACATAACTGCAGGTAAATTTTGTTTATCCGAGAGAGCGTGTCGAACTGCTACATTATCATTGAAGTTTTGTGGGATAAAGAGGAATTTTATATCAGTTTCTTTTTAAACGGTCATGAGCACATATTCGCGTCAATTCTGTGAGTACAGTATCACAATTTGGAATTCCAAGTTTTGCCGTTGGTTCATCATTTTAAAAGTTTGGTAAAAAAAGTCAGATGCCAAGTGAGGGTATTTTTATTCAGTTGTTTCATACATTTTAGACTTATAGTGGATATACCGTACTCACCATGTATGGGTGCGTAGAATGTTTTCTGAGTCACGTACGCTATCAGGGCGTGAGTCGGTGTTTCTTAAAAGTGATTTTAGGAAATTTCATACCATTTTTATGGCAATTTTCATCCGAGTTTAACTTGTCTCTCTGTAAGGTCTGGCCATTTGTGTAGCAATAGTTGCTGTGATATCTAAATCGAGAGAGATTCAGATGTTTTATTTCACGCAGTACGATAGAATGATTTAGACGCTCCTCAGCCATGTGTGGTTGTTGCGGTCTTCAGTCCTGAGACTGGTTTGATGCAGCTCTCTATGCTACTCTATCCTGTGCAAGCTTCTTCATCTCCCAGTACCTACTGCAACCTACATCCTTCTGAATCTGCTTAGTGTAGTCATCTCTTGGTCTCCCTCTACGATTTTTACCCTCCACGCTGCCCTCCAATACCAAATTGGTGATCCCTTGCTGACTCAGAACATGTCCTACCAACCGATCCCTTCTTCTTGTCAAGTTGTGCCACAAACTTCTCTTCTCCCCAATCCTATTCAATACTTCCTCATTAGTTATGTGATCTACCCATCTAATCTTCAGCATTCTTCTGTAGCACCACATTTCGAAAGCTTCTATTCTCTTCTTGTACAAACTATTTATCGTCCATGTTTCACTTCCATACATGGCTACACTCCATACAAATACTTTCAGAAATGACTTCCTGACACTTAAATCTATACTCGATGTTAACAAATTTCTCTTCTTCAGAAACGCTTTCCTTCCCATTGCCAGTCTACATTTTATATCCTCTCTACTTCGACCATCATCAGTTATTTTGCTCCCCAAATACAAAACTCCTTTACTACGTTAAGTGTCTCATTTCCTAATCTAATTCCCTCAGCATCACCCGACTTAATTCGACTACATTCCATTATCCTCGTTTTGCTTTTGTTGATGTTCATCTTATATCCTCCTTTCAAGACACTGTACATTCCATTCAACTGCTCTTCGAAGTCCTCTGCTGTCTCTGACAGAATTACATGTCATCGGCGAACCTCAAAGTTTTTATTTCTTCTCCGTGGATTTTAATACCTACTCCGAATTTTTCTTTTGTTTCCTTTACTGCTTGCGCAATATACAGATTGAATAACATCGGAGAGAGACTACAACCCTGTCTTACTCCCTTCCCGACCACTGCTTCCCTTTCATGCCCCTCCACTCTTATAACTGCCATCTGGTTTCTGTACAAATTTTAAATAGACTTTCGCTTCCTGTCTTTTATCCCTGCCACCTTCAGAATTTGAAAGAGTATTCCAGTCAACATTGTCAAAAGCTTTCTCTAACTCTACAAATGCTAGAAACGTTTGCCTTTCTTAATCTATTTTCTAAGATAAGTCGTAGGGTCAGTATTGCATCACGGGTTCCAGTGTTTCTTCGGTAACCAAACTGATCTTCTCCGAGGTCGACTTCTACAAGTTCTTCCATTCGTCTGTAAAGAATTCGTGTTAGTATTTTTCAGCTGTTGGTTATTAAACTGATTGTTCGGTAATTTTCACATCTGTCACCACCTGCTTTCTTTGGGATTGGAATTATTATATTATTCTTGAAGTCTGAGGGTATTTCGCCTGTCTCATACATCTTGCTCACCAGATGGTAGAGTTTTGTCAGGACTGGTTCTCCCAAGGCCGTCAGTAGTTCCAATGGAATGTTGTCTACTCTGGGGGCCTTGTTTCGACTCAGGTCTTTCAGTGCTCTATCAAACTCTTCACGCAATATCATATCTCCCATTTCATCTTCATCTACATCCTCTTCGATTTCCATAGTATTGTCCTCAAGTGCATCGCCCTTGTATAGACCCTCTATATACTCCTTCAACCTTTCTGCCTTCCCTTCTTTACTTAGAACTGGGTTTCGATCAGAGCTCTTGATGTTCATACAAGTGGTTCTCTTATCTCCAAAGGTCTCTTTAATTTTCCTGTAGGCAGTATCTATCTTACGCCTAGTGAGATAAGCCTCTACCTCCTTACATTTGTCATCTAGCCATCCCTGCTTAGCCATTTTGCACTTCCTGTCGATCTCATTTTTGAGACGTTTGTATTCCTTTTTGCCTGCTTCATTTACTGCATTTTTATATTTTCTCCTTTCATCAATTAAATTCAATATTTCTTCTGTTACCCAAGGATTTCTACTAGCCCTCGTCTTTTTACCTACTCTGCTGCCTTCACCACTTCATCACTCAAAGCCACCCATTCTTCTTCTACTGTATTTCTTTCCCCCATTCCTGTCAATTGTTCCCTTATGCTCTCCTTGAAACTCTGTACAACCTCTGGTTCTTTCAGCTTATCCAGATCCCATGTCCTTAAATTCCCACCTTTTTGCAGTTTCTTCAGTTTTAACCTACAGGTCATAACCAATAGATTGTGGTCAGAGTCCACATCTGCCCCTGGAAATGTCTTACAATTTAAAACCTGGTTCCTAAATCTCTGTCTTACAATTATATAATCTATCTGATACCTTTTAGTATCTCTGGGGTTCTTCCATGTATACAACCATCTTTCATGATTCTTAAACCAAGTGTTAGCTATGATTAAGTTGTGCTCTGTGCAAAATTCTACCAGGCGGCATCCTCTTTCATTCCTTAGGCCCAATCCATATTCACCTACTATGTTTCCTTCTCTCCCTTTTCCTACACTCGAATTCCAGTCACCCATGACTATTAAATTTTCGTCTCCCTTCACTATCTGAACAATTTCTTTTATTTGATCATACATTTCTTCAATTTCTTCGTCATCTGCAGAGCTAGTTGGCATATAAACTTGTACTACTGTAGTAGGTGTGGGCTTCGTATCTATCTTGGCCACAATAATGCGTTCACTATGCTGTTTGTAGTAGTTTACCCGCATTCCTATTTTCCTATTCACTATTAAACCGACTCCTGCATTACCCCTATTTGATTTTGTGTTGATAACCCTGTAGTCATCTGACCAGAAGTCTTGTTTCTCCTGCCACCGAACTTCACTAATTCCCCCAGCCATATTATACGTAATAATCTGAAATTTTCGGTGAATGCTAACGAACGCCATGTACACTGATGGAAAGAAGAATCACTATTCGAGATGGAGTTATGCGACATAAATGGTTGTGCATCTGAAAGATGACGTCTACTCAAATTTCGCTCCAGCCGCATAAGATTCGCGCCAGGGCTACTAGGAAGACGTAAATTACGTTTGCTCTAAATACCCGCTGTAGCAGTCGTGAGCGTTAGTTACGTTTGAGATTTGATGTGGTGGTCAATGTTAGTCAAGACCTACTTTAAGGCGACATGGACGCCATTATCAGTATATCACTGTGTTCGAAGGAAATCGTGTAATAAAGCTACGAGAAGCAGGATGTTCCTTCTGTGATACTGCAGAAAGACTTGGCTGGAATGTAGACACTGTACATGATTGCTAGCGTTGGTGGTCACTGGGCAGCCAAGAGGCAATACTGAGATGGGAGACCATCGTGTTCGGCGTCTGTCTCTTGGAGCTGCATCTGCAAGCAGCAATTTGAGGAGCAGTTGGTACCACAGTAAAATAAAGAACTGCTATGAACAGGTTGCTCCAAAGACAGCTCCGAGCCAGACGCCCTGTAGCGTGTATTCCACTGACCCCAAATCAGCACTAATTTGCGACTTCTTTTATGTCAAGCGAGAGCTGACTGGACGATAGGGTGGAGGCCCTCTTGTAGAATATCTTGTTTAGGAGGTTCACTCGGAGATTGGAGGAGCAAGGGCAGTGAGGGTATGACAGTAAGACCGGGAAAGGAAGACACTACACTCGCGGTGAGGCGGTCGAGCTGGAACCTGGCGGAGAGGAGAGCAGTGTGACGGCAGTTGATAACTGCTACAAGTTCAGCAGTTAAGTCACTGTCTCTGAGCGCAGCAGTGACACTCAGGTGGAATCCTAGATTGTGACACGCTATTACCTCGGTTGCGGCCGGCTGCAAGCCTTTGGAAGTGTGGGCTGCGTACCGAGCGAAGGAGCCTGCTGTATTCTTGCACTACCGACCGGTCCTGTAGGCGGACGACTAACCGCCTCTGTGTTGAAGCAGCGTGCCGGCTCTACGTTGTCCTTCATGGATCGTTGTACAGATGTTGTGTATTGTGTATTAAACCAGGGACCTAGAAACAACGAAGAAGCTTCGTCCCACCGTAGGCCTCAGTGGTTCACAACCCCACAACAGGCCACCCACCTCACCACCGCTCCCAGTGGAAATCCCCCCCCCCCCCCCGTCACATCTGGGAACGTCTCATACCAGACGAGCGTAAACCCAAATGTTTGAGTTATAGAGTAATTTTGGTGTACGAATAAGTGGAGTCAGTGTTTGCGCAGCAATCGCGGACATAGTGTAACTGAGGCGGAATAAAGGGAACCACCCCGCATTCTCCGAGTCAGATGAAAAACCGCCTTAAAAACCATCCACAGGCTGGGCGGCACTCCAGACTTCGACACTAATCCGCCGAGTGGATTCGTGCCGGGAACCACCACGCCTTTCTGCTCGGGAATTAGCGCGTTAGTTCGCGCGACTTGCCGGGCGGGCACGGATGTATGGATATGTCTGCTGAGCTTCCGATTCGGTTTATCGGATGCAAGTGAGCCAAGCATCAGCAGTAACCGCACCTATAACTGCAGTTTCGAGTACCTTTACAGTGACTGTCTAGTTCGATAGTTTTCTGCTTGTTTGTTCGATGGCTGGCTCTGAGCACTATGGGACAACTTCTGAGGTCATCAGTCCCCTAGAACTTAGAACTAATTAAACCTAACTAACGTAAGGACATCACACACATCCATGTCCGAGGCAGGATTCGAACCTGCGAGCGTAGCGGTCGCGCGGTTCGGGACTGTAGCGCCTAGAACCACTCGGTCATTAAGGCCGGCGTTTGTTCGATGTTCACGTCCGGTTCCATAACAAACTTCTGATTATTGATCCACCTTCTGTTTCTAGGTAGGAATATTGCATGTGAATTCTTATAAAATTACAGAATTTGTGTCCTTATTTAACAGTCCAATCTGAGTGCTATTTACGAAATCCGATCTGAACTTCCTAGTCGGCTGCTGTAAAGCGTCGGATTTTTTGTGGCACTTACTATATAATATATATAATATATTATATAAGTGGGTTCATTCCATGTGCCTCGCCCTGCGTGTACTGTTATAAGAGCGCAAAATACCATTAATTGTCTTACTGGGTGTTTATACTACCATGTTTAGAGTGTGTCTTATTGTTTGTGAGGGTAGGGTCTCTTTACCTCATTATTAAGTCTCTCTCAGCGAGGACTTTATGCAGCGCTTGGTGGAACTTTGATGAAATCTAACTGGTTGGTAGAGCAGGTGCACTGTCAGAAAACGGAGCCAAGCCCAGCAGGGTGCAGGTGGTCCTGCACCAGTTAATCTTTTCCAAGGCCACTACGCTTTGCCAAGACAGGACTGTATAGCAAGTCGATGTATGTATTTATTTGTGTCTTAATCATTGCACGCGTACTGTATCTCTGCTTTTAATTTTTTTTATTATTTCTAAAGCTTGTAAATTGTTGAAGTGTCAACTGGCAAGGTTTCCAATTGAGTAATTACTATATTTACTTACTTAAATGTTTTTGAGCAGGTGCGGCTCTGCCAGCTGAATGGTTATTAATCTTACTGCTTGTAGGTTTCTGAACGGGCCAAACTCTAGGAGATTTATGATCTGTTAATTTCATGAACGTTCTTCTGACGATTTGTACGATTCAGGAGGCATCAATTTTATCTGGATAATTGGCTTGCGCACCATGCGGACCTCTGCTATCTGCCTGTATAGTAATTTTTTATATGGTGCTTACTTGCGGAGTATACGTCTATTTTGGATTGTAAATGTTAGTTTCTTTCGAGAAATAATTTTTAACTCTTTTATTGTACTGCTATAGTTTTTGTTATTGTATTTAATCTGTCTGCTATTAATAAATTAATAAGTTTCAAATGTGGTACAGTTTTATGATTGTACAGTATTCTGTTTCTTAGCAGTCAGTACAACTGGAAGTGTTTTTCCAATAGATGTTTAATAAATCTAACGCAGTGTGTTCTGTTGAAATGTAGAAGGAGTGCACATTACGAATGACGTTCATTTTCCCTTTGGATCTGTCCTTCTTACTACACAGTCTTTCGCGAATATTCCGTTCCACTCTGGTAGCAGTGAGCGTGGTTATCTTCAGGATAAAGGATTGTAATTGAAAGATTGTAATCCACTGAGCATCATTCGTGTGCTACGTTTAGTTACAGTTTAATACTCCAATTTGTATTTTTCCTGTTTAGACACAATTATTCTTGATTTTGGAATTTGGGTTCCAGATGTGTTCTGTTCCACATCGAGTCTAGAATCTTGGCCGGAGTGGACTGTTTAAGGAAGGAACAGCTGAAGTATGAGTGCCGCATCCGTGGATTCTCCGAAAATGGAGTCGTTCCAGAACTACTGGCGCGACGTTGCGCGACTGTGGGGGCGCCAGTACCCTTCAGTACTGTGCTCAACCCCGTCTGAGCTTCAGCAAACCCTTGCCCAAATGTATCAGATAAAGACACAAATTGAGCATTGGTTAAAGTAGATTGAATATTTAGCAACGACCTGCTCTATAACGGGGCGATTGCTTTGCAGATCGGTTTGAGCGCCTCAGATAAGGAGGTTACTGAGTCCATGGTCACCGAAATTACTGCACATCAGAAATTCGCTCCGTCGCCCGAAACTGATGGTGTCGAGAAACCTCTTACCGGATTTGCTAAATTGCGCGATCCTTTTCCGAGTGACAAAGAACGTATCACTGTTGACACGCAGCAGGAGTTAGTTTTTTGGGGTTTTCCGTTAAATTAGAGAAGCAAGTCAAAGTTTTCAAGATGGGGTGGGAAGTCCTTTTCCAGTTGATCTATCTTTTGCGTCTCGGCTCCTTGGCCGAAATGGTCGGCGAGTTCAGATAGAAAGGTGGGGGGAGGGGGTTACCTCAAAAGAACTGTGTGCGTAGGTTGTGAGGGAGCGTTTGTCCGTTAGGATGAAGAGCGACCTAGTCTGTTATTATTTCTTTCCGATTCAAAAGGGGGTTGAGGATTTACTTCTCTATATTTGTAAAGCAGGAACGGCAGCCGTACTTTTTGACCTACAGCTGCCTGATTATGAGGTTGTTTACACTATCTTGCAAGGTATTAAGCCGGAGAATCGTTCCAGAGTTCTATTTGCTGACAGACCAGTGACCTAACGCGACTTATATAGTCTGGAGGGTGGAGCGGGTTAAGCAAGCCGACCGATGGAGCGTCTTCGAAAGAGCGTCGTCTCAAGCTTTTGCTAATTTCACACCAGGAGCGGGTTCCACAAATAAGAAGCCGGCCATGAAGGGTAGTTGCTGTCGCTGCGCTTGGCAGGGACATTTTGCCCACCAATGCGAGACTGGTGACAGGGAACGTCCTAACAGCTAACGCCAGAAGAGGGCCCGGCGTGGTACTGGTTCAGTGCTGGCGCGCCAGTGTACTAAACTTAACGCAGTGACCAACAGATCTCTCCCTTTCGCTTGCTCTTACGTTATCCATGAGCCCTTGTGTGCTTTGTTGGACTCAGGTAGTAGTGTTTCGCTAATGAGTCGTCGGTGGTATTTCAGGTACCGGCACACTTGCAAACTCCCCAGTTTAAAACTCGTAGGCTTACGTTGTAGGATTGTTAATGGTCAAGCTCTTCCGCTCATTGGTCATTTACGCATATCGTGTCGGATTGACGAGTTTCCTTGGCGTATGTTAGTTTTGTGGCGGAGGGTCTCAGTACCGACCTTTCACTGGGATGCAGTTTTGTTAGGGGGATTGGGCTTGTGCTAGCTTACACACGCCACCTATTTAATTTTGGAGTTTGCCCCGAAGTGAAATTCCGTTTGTGCCAACATTCTAATGGGGTGAGCCCATGTAATAACCATGTTTATCGTACTAACTTCGATGGGGCGCACCTGCCCCCCCCCCCCCCCCCCCCTTGCTGGAATTGATGCTTACGTTTCCTCAGCTGCTGACTGACAGATTAGGTATTATCAGCCGTATTGAATTCGTATTTTATTCTCCTAACAGTTTCGAATCAGACAGTCAACGTGTCAGTCGACGCACCTAAAGCTAAGGAGGTCCGGCGTGCTTCGTGAATTGATTAACAAAATACTCGCGCATGGGGTTATAAGGCCGTCCAGCTCGCCGTATTCTTCGCTTTTTGGTCGTAATTAATAATGGAGGGGGATTTCGACCAGTTGTGGACTACTACGTTCTTAATCAAAAAGTCATCTTAGAGTCCATTCCCCTCCCCGATTTCCATGGTTGTTTGTTTTCGGGTGCTCGTTTGCTCGTTTGCTTTCGGTTTCTGATTTGAATCAGGCTTGCTACTAAACTACTTTGTTCGAAGCAGTCCAAGGGCCACAATTTTCTGACTTATCAGAGCTTACGTGTGTTTAGTCAGGTTCCTTTTGGCCTGTCTATTGGCGCAGTGGTTCTATCCAGGTTGGGTGATTCCGTGCTTGGTGATCCCCACTTTAAATACGTGTGTAACTACATGGATGACGTCATTTATGCTGCCACCTTTGACGATCATTAGGAGCATATACGTCTTGTTCTTGAGCGTTGGAGGCAAGCTTGTCTTACTGTAAAACTATCTAAGGTTACCTTAGCCTGACGTGAGATACCCTTTCTTCGAGTTTTGGTTTCGGCAGAAGGGGTTGGGTTTGACCACTTAAGGTTCAAGGCCATTTATAGTTTCCACACTCTCAAACCCAAGACGATCGTGGTGCGCTGTTTTTTCGAAAATTCGTCCGCAAATTCGGGAAACTGGCTGCACCCGAGAACCTTTGGAAAAAGAAGGATGAACCCTTAGTCCTGATGGACAACCAAATAGCCGCATGGAGAAACGCTCCAGTTCTGGCGGTCCCCGATTTCAACAATCCGTTTAAAGTTCAGAACGATGCCTCCAACTATGGGTTTGCTGCCGTGTTCCTTCAGCAAAAAAATGGGGAGCGGAAGCCTTTAGCCTATGCTTCTAGGTGCCTGTCTCCCAGTGAACAGATGTACTCCACCTACGAACTGGAAGCGCAAGCCGTTCTATTTCAATTAAACTTGAATTTCTCGAACACCGGTAGTTCATCTTGGAAACGGACAGTCAGGCACTTAGTTGGATTGTAGCCCATCCCCGTAACATAGGTAGTACAACGCAATGGGCTGTGCGTATTTCCGCCTTTCGGTTCAACGTGAGCCATGTCAGGGGGTGTCGTAACATCGTTGCTGATACCCTGAGCTGTATGTTCGAGGATCAGGGGAAAGGTCCTCCATTAAGTGAGGATGTCCCAGCATTGGTTTCTGTGAACGCTGTACTTATTGACATTCCTATGCAGTTTGGCGACCTCGTGCAGCTGCGGCAGGGTGATGGTGAATTAGATACCATTAGGGACCAGTTGAAGTCCAGGTAAGCTGTTTCCGGTTATGAGCTGTGGAAGGTCATATTCTGTCGCAGAGGTTCGTGGGACGAAGAGGTTATAATTTGCCTATCCACCATTGTGTCTAAATATTTCAACAGGTAAGTCCCCAGGTGGGGATGGACAAGACCAATTCGGATGGGAAAGGGGCCTGTTCCTATTGGTGATTTCGATTTTTGTTCATCGTTTTCAGTAACTGTTTTTGAGTAATACCTACATGAAGAAACAGTACACGAGAAGTGTTAAAATTGTTTTTTAGCGCAACTGGTGAGATGTTTCTTTAAATCGGAAATCTTGTTAATCTTGTCACCCGCTCCTCACCCCTCCCCCCTCCCCGCGCCCCCAGTACAACCGGACTACTTCTTTTGTGCCACATATACTTGCTTCACACAGTCAAAGAGAAGGATTGGACATGATGAAAGCTGAAAAAAGGAGTAAGATTCCTTCACGAAAATGAACGAAAAATTATGTTCTATCACAGTTTTAAAAGAACAACTTCACCCATCTACGGAAAATTGTGAATTTGATATAAATATTCGGTGGAAAACATCGCCGATACATATCGTTACTGTTACTCATATATCAATGTTTAATCAAGAGCCCTGACGCGAATGCCACTGTAGCATTGGACAAGTATGTAGCAGTGAAACCTAGATAAGATTGGTGAGACTAACGTGGGAAAGCGCACCATTCCCTATATCTGTTATGTACAAGTTTGAAGCAAGTGGACCCACTGCGCACAAGGTCGACGAACACGAGTCAAAGTGCACGCAACACGAATTTGTATGTAATGGCCCCGAACTTCTACTGATTTTCGCCGTCTTGCTGTTTTTCTCAATTAACTGATCGATGAACATGAAAATTAATCTGCCCCATCATTCGACGGTCCTCTAATTAGCCAAGGCATCGATGGTTTCCGATTGCAAGGGAGAAATGATTCTAACGCATGAAATGACGGAATAATTTTACTGATTTTAGTTAATAAAGCCATACGTTCCTGATTACTATTGTCGACATCACGATTAATATGCTGTATGACTCTGCAATCTGAATTATGATTTTTTACTTAACAAGACTTCCTTTCTCTGCAAGGGCCTGGGCTGGACAGCTACTGGAGCTTCTCCACTATTTTTTTTTATACGTCTCAGAAAAGCCTCAGGGTAACACAGACATCTCAAGATGTAAAAGTAATTGCTTACGTTGTGTATGAAATATCTGGCAGACAATTAAACATTAACATTAAGTTCATAGCGCTTGCTGCTGATTCCGTTGTCTAAAGTAAAGTACAATCTAAATGACGTGAAACAAATATCCAGTAAGTACAAGAGAGAATTTTAAAGGTTCATGGAGGCCATAGCGCCAATTGTTGGCACACAACGACAGTGGACTAAACAGAAACCTTAACGACACTACAATAGCAGTTTAGACAGCCAGTTGCTCCTGACGGAGACCATGGAGATAATTGTCAAAAGCTCGCGGTTTTACCCTGAACTGGTGCTGCTAAATGTCTGTGAATGTCTTATACAACAGTGATGTCACGGAATACTTCATTGCTATATAATAACAGACTCAGCCTACTGTTTTAGTAACATTTTCACTATGTCAGTATACATTTTTCAAGTCACCGTCTCATCATCATAGCTTTCTCTCACACAAAGATTTTGCTGCGACGTCAAGACATGCATTTCTGGTGTGTTGACACCTCAAGCATAGCATTTCCGTGTCGTGAAGAGTAATAATATCTGAGGCCATTCGCGGGTACTTATGCAGGGTGTCCATTTTAACTGAATGATTTGAAATATCTCTAAAACTACACATCAGATAGAAAGAGGTAAAATAGCAATTTGTTTGTCTCGGTGGGGTACATCCAGTGATACCACACTCGGCTCCCGAACCCACCCCACGAGTGAGTGGCGGAGGGCAACTTTGAAATCTTCAATACGAACTTCCATTGTTATTGCAGATTACGATTCTACGGCAAAACCTACATACGTTTTGAATGAAGCATTTTCTTCATTTCGGCAAAGAGGAAGTTGCAATCGGAGGAATAGAAACAGGTAATTTACGGCATGCTACTGAATGGCGCTTGAATATCTAATGGCACATGGGACCCAACATACATGATGTCAGGGTAGGAGAGAGCCGTATTTCATGATTTCTAACTGGAAACCTATTTGCAACGTTCTATTCTTCCGATATATCGAACGGGGGACTACGCGCCACTGTGTCGTGTCTCGATGCGAAAGCGACTCGACTTTACCAATTATAGCAAGTGTTCAAACGTGGTGTCACCAACTTCAGAACACTTAGTGCTCCACTTTGCAAATCATCGTATACAGGAAAGAAGCGTATCTTCTGGAATGTCAGCACAGGCTTTTCTGATGCTGTCGATCATGTCTTTACGGCCTGTTGACACTTCCTGGTACACTTCATCTTTCAAATATTCTCACAGAAAGAAATCCGGTGACGACAAATTCGGCAACCTAGGGCACCAATTAATATGGCCGCCTCTGCCGATACGTCGATCAGCGTAATCACGTTCAATACCTCCCGTGTTCAATTGCATAATGCGCTGGGCAACCGGCATGCTGAAACCACATACGGTCGATGCTAAAGTAACGGTAGTTCCTGTTCCAAAAACGTTTCATATTTGCGTCCGTTGAACATATCGTCGATAAAATAAGGACCAATGAGTTTATTCCCCACGATGCCATATAATACGTTAACCGACAAAGGACGTTGATTGTCAGCTTTCCGTAACCAGCGGGATTGCCTTCACTCCAGTGAAGCATGTTGTGCTGGTTAACGCTACCGTTGTTTGAGAATGTAGAGTCAACAGAAATTAGTACCTCAGAAAAGAACGTGGTTACCGTTTAAATTTGTTGACGTCCCCAATCACAAAACTCTACCCGGTTATGGATGATTCCAATGGCTCTGAGCATTACGGAACTTAACATCTGAGGTCATCAGTCCCCAAGAACTTAGAACGGCTTCAACCAAACTAACCTAAGGACGTCACACACGCCCATGCCCGAGGCAGGATTCGAACCTGCGACCGTAGCCGTCGCGCGGTTCCAGACTGAAGAGCCCGGTTATGGAAATCGGCGCCATGAAATTCTTAAAGCAGTGTCACATGGTATGGATAATACTCATGACAATATACATGGATTGTGGACGGCCGCTAGTGTAACTACTTCATCAGCTTCTCCTGTAAAACGTTTGCTTCGTTTCTTTTTGACGATCTATACGCTGCCATGAGACATGCTGGTATTCACAACCTTGACGAATGAACGAGAGCGAGCTTTCTCTGGAAAACGCTCGGCACATAAGGCAACAGCATCTCAACATTTCTCCTACTCTCCATAAATCAAGATCATTTCGGTTTTTTCTTTAGTGGTGGTGGTTGTTCTCCAAATGATAGGTAGGTGTGCAGGCAATAAACATTGTGCAAGTATTGTAATGTTCGGAGCCTCTGCATGTTGTACGTCTGCGTGATACATGAGCTGAGGTCGCAGCGTACTGGCTTTTATGATACATTGTAGTTCGCTACACGGCCAGTACACGCGTCGAGTAGTCCCCTGTTCAGTATAAATGGGAGGAATACAACGTTGAGAGTGATGTTTCCAAATAGAAGTTACGAAATACTGGCCTGTCCTAACCTCGCAGCATGGAGCTGACGTCCCACGTGCCATTGTGTATTCCAGGGCCACTGAGCAGCGTGTCGGAAATGACGGTTGTCTACCCATTTCTATTCCTCCGATTACAGCGCCGGCTATGGAGAAACCAAGAGAATGCTTCAAACAAAATGTACGTAGATTTTGCCGTATAATCGTAATCTGCAATAGGAGACCGGAGTCCCATTGAAGGTTTCAAGTTGCCCGTACCAGCCACGCACGAGATGGGATGACGGGTATAGTGTGCTATCGTTGGATGTTCCCCTCAGAGACAAACATATCGGAATTATAACATTTTTTCGTCCAATGTGTAGTTTTCGACATACTGCAGTGTCTTCGGTTAAACTGAACACCTTACATACTTTACCAGGACTGGTAATACCACTGTACATGAAAAACAGTAGTGCACCAAATTGGTTCAAATGGCTCTGAGCACTATGCCACTTAACTTCTGAGGTCATCAGTCGCCTAGAAATTAGAACTACTTAAACCTAACTAACCTAAGGACATCACACACATCCATGCCCGAGGCAGGATTCGAACCTGCGACCGTAGCAGTCGCGCGGTTCCAGACTGAAGCGCCTAGAGCCGCTCGGTCACTCCGGCCGGCTAGTAGTACAAACCTCGAGGCATTCTATTGTCTCAGAGAATTTAGACTCTAATATTTTTTTACAAACTCTACATGTGGTGCGGTACGTGTAGAGCTATAGCCACATCCGACTATATGTTATGAGAAAACTATTTTGTTTGTCAGGCAGTCTATATAATGCTTCTTAAGATAGGCAAGTCAACGTACATCGTCGGCCCCAACTGAAGGAAATGTAAATTGCGTTTCTGGTCTTATGGCACGTGAATGCGACAAACCCGCTAAAGAGACAGCCTACATTACACTTGTTCGTCCTCTGCTGGGGTATTGCTGCCCGGTGTGGGATCCTTACCCGGTGGGATTGACGGAGGACATCGAGAAGGTGCAAAGAAGGGCAGCTCGTTTCGTGTTATAGCGCAACAGGGGTGAGAATGTCACTGATATGATACGCGAGTTGGGGTGGCACTGAAAGGCGTTTTCTTTGCGGCGAGATCTATTAACGAAATTTCAATGACCAAATTTCCCTTCCGAATGCGAAAATATTTTTTTGACACCTACCTACGTAGGGAGAAATGGTCATCATAATAAAGTAAGAGTAATAGAAGCTCGAACGGAAAGTTTGGGTGTTCCTTTTCCGTACGCGCCATTCGAGAGTGGAATGGTCGAGAAGTAGTATGAAAATGGTTCGATGAACCCTCTGCCAGGCACTTAAGTATGAATTGTAGAGTAACCATGTAGGTGTAGATGTAGATGAAATACATCCAGCCGGCCGCCGTGGTCTCGCGGTTCTAGGCGCGCAGTCCGGAACCGTGCGACTGCTACGGTCGCAGGTCCGAATCCTGCCTCGGGCATGGATGTGTGTGATGTCCTTAGGTTAGTTAGGTTTAAGTAGTTCTAAGTTCTAGGGGACTGTTGACAACCCCAGTTGAGTCCCATAGTGCTCAGAGCCATTTGAACCATTTTTGAAATACATCCAGGCCATTTTATTTGGCCAACCATGCAAAACTGCTATCTAAATTGAAGACTGAATTTATTATTACGTTTTATTATAACGCTGGTGACTTCCTTTAATCTTTTATAAATTTATAACTGTGCACGTCACAAAATGTAGTAATCTAATATCCAATGAGCGCGTCCCCTACGGCATTGCCTCCTTATTCGGCATTTATCATCGATTTTTCGCCTATTGAAAAATCACAAAAGCGTAGGTGACTTCTATCCATAAGAAGAATAAAAGGATGGTCCCGCAAAATTACAGACTAATATACGTAACATCGATTTTCTGTGGAGCGCTTTGACTTATTACCAGTTCGAATACAATGAAATTCCCTAAGAGATTCTTCCCACAAATCATCCCTGTTTAAGGAAGCATCGCCCGATGTGAGTGGCTCGAAAGTAAGTAATAGAACCCAGTGCGTTGTCCTCGACGGCGAGAATTCGTCACAGGCTAGGGCATCGTCAGAACTACCCTACGGAAGTGTGATAGACTGCTCCTTATCTCTGTGGCTTAGAATTTCTAATTAGTGTGATGAGTGGCATCTCACTCTCATGGCAGAAAAATATAAGTTAATGAAGATGAGAAGGAAAGACAAGCCCGTAATGTTCGAATACAGTCACGTCGACTGTATGTATCTGGGTGTAAGGTTCCACAGAGATATGAAATGAAAGAAGCACGTAAGGATGGCAGTAGTGAAGGTGAACGCTCGACTTCAGTTTATTGGGAGACTTTTAGGGAAGTGTGGTTCATCTGTAAAGAAGGATGAGTACAGAACACAAGTGCGACTCATTTGTGAGTACTGTACCTGCTCGGATTAAAGCAAGAAATCGAAGAAATTCAGAGGTGGGGTGCAAAATTGTTTCGGGAACTCAGTGGGATTACCCAGAGGGGAGACGACATTCTTTGTGCGAAACACTATTGGGAAGTTCAGGGAACCAGCCTTTGAAGCTGACTGCAGGACGATTGTACTGCCGCCAACGCACATTTCGCGTAAAGTCCACAAAGATCAGATGCAAAAAATTAGGAGTCGTTCAGAGAGATATAGACGGTTGTTTTCCCCTCGTTCTATTGGTGAGTGTAACAGGAAAGGAAATGACTAATTGTGGTAAAAATAACCCTCCGCCACGCATTATGCAGATGAGAAAGGGCTGTGTAGTCGGTTATATATATGTCTACAGTTCTGTTGTTCATGAATGAAACATGGTTCGTCATGCTGACGAGGTTTTTTGCCCAGGACAGCTGTAGACAGTGGGAAAAAAACATGTTTACTGTCCCCAAAAATATGAGCAAAGCCAGCTGAATGGCTTAAACGATTCAGACAAATAAATTTAAAAGAAAGAAAACACATAGTACTTTTTCGGCAAATGCAAACATGTTATATTCTCTTACACACCTTTTACTCCATATCAAACAGCTGAAACTTCAACGATAAGTCTTGTCAGTCGTCAGTTACTGTACTGAAAAGCTGGAAAAATATAAATGACTGCACCGCAGAAATAGGTAACGCATTTCCGTCCATCAATCATCCTATGTCGGCGAGTTCGTGATGCTGTGAAAGCTCCCCTTTCGGTCTAAAACTGGCTCTATCCTCTACCGTCTCATTATTTGACATTATAGCGAAGACTTGAAAATACAGGGTGAGTCACTAACTATTTCCACCTAGAATAACTCCGAAAGTTTAATAGTAGCTGAAAAGTTTGTGTACTAAAATTGCATGGGACAACGGGGGCCATAATATGAAGTTCTTTTTGTTGCTAGGTAGGATCGCTTCTGAGATAGGTAGGTGAACTTTGTTTTTTCAAATGACTAGTCTGCAAATGAGTCCCGTCATGAATAAACCTACCAGTAACAATTTGTTACGGTAAAAATGGAATGACAACATCTGTTCAGCCGAAGATAAAGCGAGTTTCCGTCTTCGGTTCATTTTTAGGATACTGGGAAAATGCACTGAACCTGTACAAGATACTATCTACAAAACGAGCTTCGAAAGCTGCTCAGGTGCGTGGGTCCTAAACGAAATACAACTATCAGGGGATGTAGAACGTGCCCTCAGGAAGAAGGACGAATGGTCCGAAGTTTGTTAGGCTCCCAGCAGGACGTCATGGAAATGCTGAAAAGCTTCATGCGGCTGGCGCATTAAGATAGACATGGTGAACTAACACGTGAAAGACTACATATAAATTTTCGAGAACCAGAATTAACTGAGGAATCAAGAACTGTATTTCAGCTCCCTACGTATCTCTTCCGTACTTACTGTGAAGACAAAAAGACCAATAACAGTGTCCACAGGAGCATTTGAGCAGTCACTCTGGCCGCGTTCCATATGTGAGTGGAACGGGAAGAAAACCTAATACATTGTACAGCCGAAGTACCCTGTGGCATGCACTTCACAGTGATTTCCGCAACACGTATATAGAATCAGAATGTTCTGGGTGTGGTAAAAGGAACACTGGGAATCGTCCGACGTCTTGGTTTATTCATCCTACACAACAGCAGTCTCTACTCGATGTATGAAGAAATATAGCAGTAGCTACATGTATATACAGGGCGGTAAATTGATCGTGGCCGTGCCAAACATCTCACGAAATAAACGTCAAACGAAAAAACTACAAAGAACGAAACTTGTCTAGCTTGAAGGGGGGAAAGCAGATGGCGCTTTGGTTGGCCCGCTAGATGGCACTGCCATAGGTCAAACGGATATCAACAGCGTTTTCTTAAATAAGAACCCCCATTTTTTATTACATATTCATGTAGTACATAAAGAAATATGAATGTTTTCGTTGAACCACTTTTTTTTCTTTGTGATAGATGGCACTGTAATAGTCACAAACGTATGGCTCACAATTTCAGTCGAACAGTTGGTAACAGGTAGGTTTTTTAAATACCGAGCAGCATACATAGCACACGCCCGTTGGGCATTTTGATCACAATAACCATACATCAACACGATATCGATTTTTTCCGCAATTGGTAAATGGTCCATTTTAACACGGGTAATGTATCACGAAGCAAATACCGTCCACACTGGTGGAATGTTACGTGATACCCCGTACTTATACGTTTCTGACTATTACAGCGAGATCTATCACAAAGCGAAAAAAGTGGTTCAACTAAAACATTCATATTTCTTTACGTACCACACGAATATGTAATTAAAAATGGGGGTTCCTATTTAAAAAGAAACGCAGTTGATATCCGTTTGACCTATGGCAGTGCCATCTAGCGGGCCAGCCATAGTGCCATCTGGCTTCCACCTTCTAGCTAGACAAGTTTCGTTCTTTGTAAATTTTCGTTTGATGCTTATTTCGTGAGATATTTGGCCCGGTCACTATCAATGGACCAGCCTGTATATATAATTGTACCCACATGTTGTAATTGACGTCGGATGTTCCACAGAAATGAAAATACAGCAGTGGCACCCAGTGGAGACGTAATAGAATTTACCATGTTCTTAATGTACGTAAAAGATTTAACGACTAGGCATAGCAGCGCTATCAGATTGTTCGTTGTTGATGCAGTTGTGAACAGGGAAACGCAAAGACATACCATTAGGCAAAATTACCACTTGCTTTAACGAATGATAGCTGCTGTTAAACGTAGTTAAATGTAGTGTAATGTCTTCGAAAAAGAGAGAGAACTCAGTGATATCGGAATACAAGATTATTAATGAACATCGTGAGCACATCACTTCGTGTAACTAGTTGGGAGCAATACTAAGAAGCGATCTGAAATGGGATGATCACATAAAAATTAGTACTAGGAAAGGCGCATGGAGGACTGATAGGTTGGCAGGTTTCTAAGAAAGTGTAATCCATCTGAAAAGCAAATTACGACCAAGACTGAAAAATTATGATTAATGACGGTAAAAAGGGAATGACTGTCAGATGTGTGTCATGTTAGACAGTTCAGGCTGTAGTATGATAAATGAAGAATAAGAGCTGGTAAGACCCGAGCACTGTCTGTACCAGTGGTTTTCAAATTTTTTGGGTCCCCCGATCCTTTCACTAAACGTTAACACCCGCAGCTTCTTTCGTATATGCCATCCGACTCGTAGTGTGACGTAAACAAACTTAAGTTTGCAGAAAAAGGAGTAAGAGCACACACATCTTTATAAACGGTTCACATACCGTTAACATTTCAATCAATTGTTATTACTATAACATCTTAATCTAGCGCCCGGCCGCTGTGGCCGAGCGTTTGTAGGCGCTTCAGTCCGGAACCGCGCTGCTGCTACGGTGATCGCAGGTTCGAATCCTGCCTCGGGCATGGATTTGTGTGATGCCCTTAGGTTAGTTAGGTTTAAGTAGTTCTAAGTCTAGGGGACTGATGACCTCAGATTGTAAGGTGTCAGGCAAATCCAACACCTTCCATGAAAACCCTGACATAATAAGCAAACCTAGTAGTATGTCACATAGCTCCGAATAAATCGTGACATTAAGTTAACCAAAGTAATACTAGTAACGAGTGAGCAAATGGAATACCACAGACTAACACAAGTCTTAGAGGTAGGCTGGCAACGTGGGTGTCCAGTGCGTCCCTTATCGTAGGGCCTTCTAGCTTATCACGGTTCTGCTCTCGGCTTCTGTTCTCGTTTCTCCCCCGGAACTGCGTCGGTCTCACGGTGGGAAGGTACAACTTGCATTTAGGCATTCTTGTGTTAGTCTGTGGTATTCCATTTGCTCACTCGTTACTCGTATTACTTTGGTTAACTTAATGTCACGATTTATTCGGAGCTATGTGACATACTACTAGATTTGCTTATTATGTCAGGGTTTTCATGGAAGGTGTTGGATTTGCCTGACACCTTACAAGATGTTGAGTCCCATAGTGCTCAGAGCCATTCGAATCAATTCTTATTCTAGCGGCGAAAATAAAGGAAAATGTGAACTTACATCTTCAGCGTCAGTTCTTCAAATCTGGCTACAAAATTGGGAAATGCGAGTCGCATCATTTCTCCACATTCATTCCCGATCTATTTTCCGCGTTGATGACTGTCGCATCGAGAAACCTACCTCACGTAAGCAGTATATTGTAAAAGATACCAAATCTTATAAGGCCTTCTCACCACTTCAGGATACTAAATTTCTAATCTACTGTTAACGAACGCAGTGTAAGTTCTTAGCGTTTTTGTTTTGCATGTTAGTGCTCCGGTTGCTATGGGTTTATTTATCTACTGTCACTTTTTATTTGTAATTCACTGTAGCTATTTAAGATTACATGTTGTTATTTTGTCATTTGGAGATGGTGAGTGGAGCTGTGAACTCCAGACAATGGAGTGCAAAATGGAGTAATCGGAACATTTCGGTCTTGATTTTCTGTCTGAGTTCAGTAGAGGGGTGACAGGAATGTAGGCAGCCAGAAATATTTACGTCGTGTGTGAGGTTAATACTATTGGTCAGAGTACCACAAGAAAATGGTATTCTAGCGTTGAGGAAGATCATTTTGACATTAGTGAGCCTCCATGTTGAGAAATAGCTTCGTGTTCTGATGAAGATAACGGCGACCAATCCTACCCTTCATCGTTACTGGTGACGAGAAGTGGCATCTTTGTACTTAACACAAGGAAAAGAAAGGAATTGTTGAGCCAAAACAAAGGAGCAACTCCCTGTACAAAGGCCTGCTCGTATCTACAAAAGATAATGTTATGCATCTGGTGGAGGAGCGACGGTGTGGTTTACTAGGAATCTACGAGTATATCCCGCGGTATAACCGTTACTGCTGACTTCGTTCTCAACAAGGCTGCGTGAAATGACGTCACTTCACGATAACGGTCGCCAGCATTATGTTAGACTGACTAGAAAGACTATACAGGAGTTGCGTTGGGAATTCATTCCGCACGTCCCTTATTAGCCTGATCTTGCACCCTCAGATTTTCATATTTCCCGCTCTCTATCGAACACCTTTCCAGGAACTTCCTTTCCGGATGAAAATGCGCTCCCAACATGGTTCGACGAATTCTTCGTCACAAAAATACGCGATTTCTACAGGCGCTTGAACGATAAGTTTCCCATTCGTTGGCAGACCATTGTAAACAGTGGAGAACACATTAGTGACAACAAAAATCTCTCTTATGTGTATCTGTTATATTTATTACACGTAGAGAAAAGTACTACGAACTTACGCACCAACCTAATACCAGAATTCAGATGTCATCTACCACGCTGCAATAATAACAACACATACTTACCAGCTCGCTACATAGCACATACAATGTACCCTTACTCAGAAAACAAATAAACCAGACTATTACACTACTAGCCACTAAAATTGCTACACAAAGAAGAAATGCAGATGATAAACGGATATTCATTGGAGAGATATATTATACTAGAACTGACATGAGATTACATTTTCACGCAATTTGGGTTCATAGATCCTGAGAAATCAGTACCCAGAACAACCACCTCTGGCCGTAATAACGCCTGGGCACTGAGTCAAACAGAGCTTGGATGGCGTGTACAGGTGCAGCTGCCCATGCAGCTTCAACACGATACCACAGTTCATCAAGAGTAGTAACTGGCGTATTGTGACGAGCCAGTTGCTCAGCCACCAATGACCAGGCGTTTTCAATTGGTGAGAGATTTGGAGAATGTGCTGGCCAGGGCAGCAGTCGAACATTTTCCGTATCCAAAAAGGCTCTTATAGGACCTGTAATACACGGTCGTGCATTATCCTGCTGCAATGTAGGGTTTCGCAGGGATGGAATGAAGGAAAGAGCCACGGGTCGTAACACATCTGAAATGTAACGTCCGTTGTTCAAAGTGCCGTCAGTGCGAGCAAAAGGTGACCGAGTCGTGTAACCAATGGCACCCCATACCATCATGCCGGGTGATACGCCAGTATGGCGATGACGAATACACGCTTCCAATGTGCGTTCACCGCGATGTCGCCAAACACGGAGGTGAGCATCATGATGCTGTAAACAGAACGTGGATTCATCCGAAAAAATGACGTTTTGCCATTCGTGCACCCAGGTTCGTCGTTGAGTACACCATCGCGGGCGCTCCTGTCAGTGATGCAGCGTAAAGGGTAACAGCAGCCATAGTCTCCGAGCTGATAGTCCATGCTGCTGCATACGTCGTCGAACTGTTCGTGCAGATGGTTGTTGTCTTGCAAACGTTCCCGCCTGTTGACTCAGGTATCGAGACGTGACTGCACGATCCGTTACAGCCATGCGGATAAGATGCCTGTCATCTCGTCTGCTAGTGATACGAGGCCGTTGGGGTCCAGCACGGTGTTGCGTATTACCCTCCTGAAACCACCGAATCCATATACTCCTAACAGTAATCAGATCTCGACCAACGCGAGCAGCAATGTGGCTATACGATAAACCACAATCGCGACAGGCTACAATCCGACTTTTATCAAAGTCGGAAACGTGATGGTACGCTTTTTTCCTCCTTACACGAGGAATCAGAACAAAGTTTCATCAGGCAACGCCCGTCAACTGCTGTTTGTGTATGACAAATCGGTTGGAAACTTTCCTCATGTGAGCACGTTGTATGTGTCGCCAGCGGCGCCATTCTTGTGTGAATGTTCTGAAAAGCTAATCATTTGCATATTACAGCATCTTATTACTGTCGGTTAAATTTCGCGGCATTAGCACGTCATCTTCGTGGAGTAGCAATTTTAATGGCCAGTAGTGAACTTTTGTTAAAATTCCACGACGCCTGTAAGGTGCAAGGACTCCGGAGGCCGCGACGTACAGTTTGTAAAACCCGACCTCTACGGTTAAGTCAGAGAATGAGTCTCCGATGTCAGGCGGAATTTATAGAGGAAAACTTACAAAGCAAAGATGCCAGCAAGGGGCCATGAATTACACCACTGACCGTGTGCACACTGCTACTCTGTGCAGAGAGACCCGGGAGGGAGTGGCGTGGGATCAGTGTGTATGTGTGTGTGTTTGTGTGTGTGTGGACGGAGGAGAAAGGGGGAGGGGAGGCACGTCAGCGTGCTGCCGTCACGTCTCCAGCAGACGTCCCCAACCCCTCCGCCCCCTCCCACTGTGCCTTCTGGAATCCGCTTCTGGTGCAGACGTGCCGCGCCGCCCTCGGCGACCGCCGCTTGTAAGGAGCGGCAGAAATAAACGGCACGAGGGAAAGACGTGAGGGGCAAAGAAAGAGGGAAGGAGGATGAAAAGCTGGCTGGCACCAACGCTATGCGAGGCAAGGCCGGACGTGTTCAAAATTGAAGCGGCTGAAATTAGGTTACGGAGCAAAGCCTCGCCCAATAGCTTTGTGCACGTGACGTGGGAGCTGTCGCCCCAGTCTTGCGCTGACCACCATAGGGAGCCGGGCGACAAGGTGGGGCTAATTACGTCCAGCAGGGGTGACGCGGCCGAATACTATTCGTGTTGCACCAGAAACCATGACGCCAGATGTCTCACGGACAATACCAGGTGCTATGTAAATGCACGACTGACTACTTGCAGAGCATTCCCAGAGTTTCAGTGACTTCCTCCGCCGTCATCGTCAGGATTTACCTGTATGCCCTGTTGTTACTCATACAGTTGCCCGAATTATGCCACGGAGACATCAGGATATCACGGAACTTTCATATACTACCAGAAATTATGTAGATGTCTATGACAGACGAACAGTAGTACCGAAGTTGATTTCATTAGATATCTCAGCTTATATCTGCATGGCTTTATAGTGTATATGTTGTGACTTTCGTAGGTTCTCCTATAAAAGAACGAACATGGCGATAGGGGTGATAGAAGCAAAAAACCTCCAATTGACTGATACTGAGACTTTACCTGCTAATCTTCGGCTGTCTTGACTGCGGCTAGAATCGAACCTAATCTCCTCTAGCAGTCGTTTCTGATTTTTAATTAAAGGGCTCTAAGAGGCAACAGGGGAATTCCACCGACCAGAACTCGACAGGTCTGGTAAAACCAAGTATAAAACACACATGGAAATGGGAGGTATGCTGTTACAATTAAAATATCGGATACCGCACGCAAAGATAGCGCAAAGATGACACGGAAAACGTTTTGTTCCAGGGCAAAATCAAGGAAACAATTTGAAATATAAGGCAATGGTCCCGAGTTCGAGTCTCCATTCGGCACACAGTTTTAGTCTGCCAGGAAGTTTCACATTAATGCGCACTCCGCTGCAGAGTGAAAATCTCATTCTAATTTGCAATATAAACTAGAGCTTTGTTAGCTCGTCCAATACTTGACCAGAGCGTTTGTGTGTACCTGTAGACCTAGAGAAAAATAGTATTGATTATTATACATGAAAAAGAGTAAACTGAACCCCGGCAGGGGCAGTACAAACCACTATCGCGCAAGCATTGTTAGCTTGGTCGCGACTACTGATCGATATCCAAACCGTTGCATTTGTCATGGTTCACGAACGAAATGATCGCGGTTGCATTAAGTTTGATGCAAACCAGTACTAACCGGATTTGTAAGGTCCATGGCTGCTACTGAAAACAGTCAGCAAACACAAAGGTATACAAATGGTGACAACTACTACACTATTTAATTCCACGGACAACTGCAAGCAACTGACGACGAGAATAATATATCTTACATAGTGTTCTAAAGTTAACCGGCCAAAGTCAATGCAACCAGATTCACGAGGAAATTTGTAAATTCCAAGAACACAGAGACCAAAATCGTCTTTTACTGAGCGCAGCATCTCTTCTTAATTTTCTTGGGTGGTCAAAAAAAAAACTGGACCATACCTGTCACGAGGTCTTTCTATGTTAATTGTTGTAGCTCTGAAGGTAAAAGGAAACGCTAGAGACAATTTTAGCAATGCTTAGTGACAGCTAGTGGCTGTGTGTTCTTCCTGGCGCAGCCAATCCCCCTATCGCCACGTGGAATTTCCAAGTATGTACCCTGTCTGTCTGCTGTGGGTAGTAGCAATAGAGCTACGGAGATTCAAGTGCAGTCTGCATTGTTGCCAGATTTCTTCCCCCCCCCCCCTTCCCCCTACTTACCCCTCTCCAATCCCTCAATCGTATGCGTTTTTGACATGCTTCTCCCCCAATTTCTCCCCCACCTTTATGAAATCATGGTTGACCTAGGCCAATTGCCTTTATTAACAAATTGGTGGGAAATTCAAAATAGCAGAGTTTCTCCCATCCCTTTGATATCACAGTAGAGGCAGAACGCTTGTGCGAAGTATGAATGATAGGAAATTCAGAAAAGAAGATGGTCAATGTTTCTGTTGGTGGCAAATTAAAATAAAATCTAAGGTGGTCGCTTCTATCAAGTACAGAATCCAAGACGGCAGACCTGGAATGGTTGCCAGATTTCCTGGGTCTTCTTCAGGCCTCTAAAATTCGAATCAAAGATGGTGATCGAAGACAGTCAATCTAGAGATATGGACACAGCTTGCATGGCTTCTAATTGCAGAATCAAAGATGTCAGACCTCAGGATATGGACACAGCCTGCACAGTTGTCAGAACTTTTGTATTTTCCCCAGCTCTTAGCATCAGAATCCAAGATGGCGATTCTAGATGGTGAACCTGGGGGATACAGGTGCAGACTGAATGTTTGCCAGGACATTTATGCCAATTTTCCTATGTTTAAAATGGCAGAAATTTTCAAAACCCCACTGCATTTCAAGGCCAAACAGTTCTATGTTTAAAGTGGTATATATGTGTGTGTGTGTGTGTCTGTGTCTGTGTGTTTCAGAGTATGGTAGGATAGGATAGGTATAACTGCGTCTTAAACAAATGTTATACTAAAGAGACCCACCACATTAGCTCCACCACATGCATCCTGAACCACTGCGAGCAGTCTGTGTCACGCTGTACCATGCATCATATGGCTTTATCACATGGGGATATCTACTAGTAGAATGGGCAAAGTATCTTGCTTCACTGGGCTGGTGAGAGACGTGTGCGCAGCGCAGCTGACATGCTGATGCTAAGTCCAGCTGGGTCTCTGGCAAGTGGTGTCACCAGCATTTGGCGATCACCTACACCACTGCAGGAACGTAATACAATAGTCACAGAAATATTCTGTAGCTGATACAGCCTTCATGTTTGCCATGATTTAACGAAATGTAACAGTTGACAGATTTAGACCACCTGGCATGCAATTATAGTTTTCTTTTTCTAAGTGTAATAAATTACATATTTCAAACAAACAGCACTGCTGGGAAAGAGACTCATTAAAATGCAAGATATGTAAGGAGGCAATACTGTAGAGTATTCTCTGCAAAATCGAACTGGGAATCCATCCAGATCTTGTGATTTATTTGTTTTCAGTTGTTTCTCTACGTCAGGATTGCTTATTACTAAGTCATCCATACGGAAGTTTGAAGTTGTAATGAAATCTAAACCTTTCGCTGCTTACAGGCGTTGATAAATATTAATGGGGACAGTTGAAAACTGTGTGCCCCGACCAGGACCTCCTGCTTCCATGGCAGACGCTCTGTCCGACTGAGCTACCGAAAACACAGACAGGGATTTACCTCTGGTATGCTCCCAATGAGACCCACACTTTCCAACTTTCTGCCCACAAACTAGATTTGTAGTCAAACTTCCTGGCAGATTAAAACTATGTGCCCGACCGAGACTCGAACTCGGGACCTTTGCCTTTCGCGGGCAAGTGCTCTACCAACTGAGCTACCGAAGCACGACTCACGTCCGGTACTCACAGCTTTACTTCTGCCAGTCTCCGCCTCCTACCTTCCAAACTTTACAGAAGCTCTTCTGCGAAACTTGCAGAACTAGCACTCCTGAAAGAAAGGATACTGCGGAGACATGGCTTAGCCACAGCCTGGGGGATGTTTCCAGAATGAGATTTTCACTCTGCAGCGGAGTGTGCGCTGATATGAAACTTCCTGGCAGATTAAAACTGTGTGCCCGACCGAGACTCGAACTCGGGACCTTTGCCTTTCGAGGGCAAGTGCTCTACCAACTGAGCTACCGAAGCAGGCAAAGGTCCCGAGTTCGAGTCTCGGTCGGGCACACAGTTTTAATCTGCCAGGAAGTTTCATATCAGCGCACACTCCGCTGCAGAGTGAAAATCTCATTCTAGATTTGTAGTGCCCCTGCCGATGATACTCATTACTAGCAGCAGTCAGTCTTCTGATTGCCGTAAGAGTTCGGACAATATGAGTGCATCTGCACTGAAGACGATCATTGGCGGCATCTGTACAGATATCATTGGTGATCTTGCAGCTCTCTAAGACTGTAGTTATAATGAAAAATAGACCTTTCGCTGCTTACAGGCATTGATAAATATGAGTGGGTACAGTTAAAAATGTGACTGAGTCCGGGTCCCGCCAAATTTTCCTCCCCAGACCGTCATCTTCGATTATGTCACGAAGGGATGACAGTGCCCTATGGTGGTGGTACTGTGTACAATGTCAATTGGACTCCGGACCCCATGGGTAACACACTTGATTTCAGTACTGCCTCAAATTGTTTAAATAAAGACTGCTTGCAAAATAGAGACTGAAGTCAATCCTATCTCACAAAGGCTGAGTCCTTTTCAAGCCAATTCCTAGGAAGAGGTGGCAGTCGATTGACAGGTTAGTGGAGGTAGCCCGGGTGACCTATTTTCCCACCATTTTCTTTGCGTAGTGGAGGTAGCCATTATGTGTTGCATTGTCCTGATAGAATTTGAACTCCCAGCCATTTTCTGTGGGTGGCTCTGGGAGGGGGGGGGGGGGAGGGTGTTACGTTAGTAGAGGTAGCCCAATTGACCTATCTTTCCGCCAAAATTAGAACTTCCCGCCATGACTTCATTGCCACGTTGCCTTATCTATCGCTGTCATCTTGGTTCCGCCATCTTGAATACATCTGGGAACAATGGAGAATGGGGTAGACCATAGTTTTCTCCAGTAATAATACCAAATGGTACTCGTTTAAATTAATACAGATTCCAATCTGTACAAAAGGCAACAACGTGCTTAGACTCCTCGCTTAATGGGATCTGATAGTAAGATTGATTTAAATCAAGAACCGTAAAATATCAAGCACCAAAAAATCACGTGAATCAATTATGGAGATCAAAAAGGGTAACTGGCTACAAAACTATCGATTCCAGCCTATGACACTCACCCTGCACCTTAAGAACAAGAAATACCGCTGACGTATATGGGAAAGTTCATGGTCTAATAATTCCATCCCGTAGCATATCATTAATCTTTTGTCTTTATATTCTCGTCTTAGATGGTAAGAGACGATACGGGGCATGCCGTACCAGCATGTCGTTGGCCAGACGGGCAAGAGCAAAGGCCTTGTTCCTCAGATGGACGGAATCTGAAGAAAAAGATGTTACTAGCGAAGTCGAGAATCATGTCTGTTAGTTGAATGAGATCACGCTCAAGCAACAAGGTAACAGATAAGTTCTTAACGACAATGAATCTAACAGGCCAAGAAAAATGACAAATACATAAACTCCTGCGCACCTCACCCACCGGAGGCTACTCTCCCCATTGCCACACGACGTCTATGGATGGAGGGGTACATAGGAGTCATCTTACACAAATTACGAAATTCGAGGTACCAACTATAGTCGAGAAAGAAATCTGAACGTCCAGGACCCAGAAGTGCAAAAACAAGTTCCCAGTTAAGCCAACCACAAACGAGTAGAAGAGCACATTTATGGAGAGCGCGAATCAACGCGCAATGAGCGGGAAGTTTAGTCGGAAGAGCTTTACCGTGCACCCGATGGCTTCAGATGCTAGGCCTAAGACCACATCTAACCGGAAACTCGCGCACTACATGACTACTGGCACCACACCGAAAAGAAAAGCTAATCAATCAGAAGGCGACTGTCGATGATTACCATTTCGGATACTTGGTTCAGACTGAAAACCCTTACCTGATCTCGTTGCTTGTCTGAAAATCTAAATGCCTTGCCGCGTGGGATTAGCTGAGCGGTCTTGGCACTGCAGTCATGGACTGTGCGGCTGGTCCCGGCGGAGGTTCGAGTCCTCCCTCGGGCATGGGTGTGTGTGTGTTTGTCCTTATGATGATTTTGGTTAAGTAGTGTGTAAACTTAGGGACTGATGATCTTAGCAGTTAAGTTCCATAAGATTTCACACACATTTGAACTTTTTTTCTAAATACCTTGACAACACCAAGTAACTAATTTAACACAGGAAAAATCCCAGTCTAGTGCGAGAAGACAAAACGCGACCGATTTGCCGACTTCATTCCTTCCATAATGTTCGGGTAACCTCCATGTTCAAAGCGGAGACAGAAGTGCGAACACGCTCAATATACTGACTCTAGGTCTCGGTGGTACTTGTATCTGCCAATAGTTTAACCGCCCAAGTTCATTATCCATGCGTGGTGATAACTTTCTATGATACGAGTCCTGAGCTGACTTAGCGTACCGTGATTTCTACGTAACTCCGACAGCAAACTGCTTAACAACCCCTCCGACAAATGGTAAAGCAAGGAGAGCATCACAGAATGCCATATGTGCAAGACATCGACATGAAATTCAAACCGGACAATTGATTACAACACCTGTCGAACTTGATATAACTGGTCCATATACAACTCGGAAATACCACTAAACAAACATATGATCCGTTTAGGTAATTTAGGAAATGCCTCAGAGTCAAAATAACCAAGACCTCGAGCATCGACCTGTTTTAAATCTAGGAACTGACTACTGGCCGAACAACTATGTTGCATACTACCCACTTCACTACTCAAACTCAATAAACCAGCCCTTACTTTTAGGTATTTTCTAACCACTAAGCTCAAGACATCATAAATCAGCAAGGCAGTTACTTCAGTGATCCCTAGCTCAGAGAATTACGTTCAAAAAAATATTTCAGTAAGCCATCAAACACAGGCAATATATGTGGGCGTATTGTAGAGTGAAAAATGCGCGATGTGGCAGACATGTGATAATCTTGGAAATATCCAGTGCAGCTCTCGGTTTCCACTCCAGCCTACGGCCTCGTAATGACACCAAATGTGAAATATTTATCTTTAATCAAATTAACAAAAATCAAGAATGCGTAGTAGTGGTGAAGGTAAAGTTTCAGCCAATTTAGCTGAATAAAATTTGATGCGGGGAAACTTAATAAATGCCCAGAGAATAGATCTGACAGTAATTTAGCCTAACCACGGGGCAAGGAACCTTGCGTGAACCAAACAGTTATGTAAGTTAGTCATAAGCTTACCTCTACGATGACATACATAAGAATTAGACCGAACAAGCAATGCTTCCTTCTGTGGTATCTGTGGAGATCTACAGCGCAACTATAAAACGAACATCAAATACAGGAAATTTCCGTTAAAGGAAACAAAATATAAAATAAAAAATTAAATGCAAAATCATTAAGATCAGCTGAGATCACAATTTAACCTGCAAAACTTTTGCCATGAGTTATTGCCAGAACACTTTCGCAAAATACTACGACACAAGAGAGCCGACTGCCGTATCCAATGGATAAATCTAACATTGAGGATAAGGACTCAACTTGATCTTTCAAACTTTGTATAGCCAACGCAAATACACTGCAATGAAGCTCTCAGTGCCACATATAAATCCCCTATACAGGCAAAATTACATATACAGACTGATGAGAAGTATAAATAATCTGAAGCAATACAGCCTTGGATCAGAGAATTACGCTCAAACAAAAATTTCAGTAAGCCATCAAGCACAGGCAACAGAGGTGGGCGTATCATAGTATGAGAAACACTGCACGATGTGGCAGACACTCGACAATCCCGGTGATATCCACTGCAGCTCCCAGCATCCAGTGCCACACAGCATGGAATATCAAAGCCGGACAAATCAGCCGACGCTGGCAGAAGGATTCCGTGTTCAGCTCAGTGTTGTAACTCCACCAGTTACACCAAATATTGACATAAACAAAGCTAACGGCCGACTAACCCACTACGTCCGGAACTCAGCATATGATGGCCTCTATATCGCTGTCACTGGCTGCCTCACAAATGCGGCTCAAGGCCTACTTTAGGACTCTCCGCGACAGGCTACAATGGATATGGTCTGCCAATAGTAGCGCCAGTAATACCAGAAATTAAGGTACGCCACATCGATTGTGAGCCTCCCCCCCCACTCCCCAATCAAAAAATCGTTACTGCGGTTAAAAATGAGAGTTCTACCACTGCCTTTACCCACGAACGCAGATGTCAAATATAATTAACATATTTCACACTTATTTGTACACATATTGCAATAGAGAATCTCGAGCTGCAGTTACATTTTCATGCACCTCAGTGTTTTTCACGTTAAATCTCCAGGATTATGTATCGTGGAGCGACGGAAGTGTCGCGAATAGAGTTAATAAAAATGAAGTAATAAATTTAAATGTCCGCCTGATGCGGCAGTTTGACGTCCATCACAGTGTTAGTGGCTCCATATCTCCTGAACTATCCATCGTACAACGATGTAATTTTGCTGGTAAATTCAGTGGTACATGTGAATCCGGTCTGTAAAATGTGTCGTGAATACAGTTAGTAGTAGAGAGGTATTAAATGAAAACGTCGTGCCTGATGCGGCAGTATTCCTGCTTGGATACCGAAACTGTAATGAACGTTAACCTTTTTGCTTTCGTCATTCTGTAAGTGTCGTCAGTGAAACAAAGTTTCGTAAAGATTTGAAATTATGTGTAAAGCTTGTTGCAAGTCACTAGGTGCTCTCATTCTCAAACCATAGACGAGTGAACTACTTGTATTTGTGCGTCGTGGGCTACACTGTTTTTCATTCTCGTACCTTTGATAGGTTTGTTTAAAGTCTCATTTTGTTCGTTGTATCTGCTCGAGGCGGACGTCGCAGGAACCCGTTTCACTTCGTCGCTGATCCATTAACTCAGTTTTTTTTGTATTATTTATTACAGAGGGCAGCTAACCCTCTGACCGAACACGCTGAGTTACCGTGCTAGCGTGATAGGTAGGTGGTTCTTACCCCCACAACGATTCTTTCGAGACAGTAAGCGATTGCGTACATAATTCGGTTGAAATCGTTCGAGTGGTTTAGGAGACGATGTTGAACTTGGATACATTAATCAGTACATACATGCGTACTTACATAAACTGGAGAGCCAAATAAAATGGTATAGGCCTGCATACTAAAATACAGAGATATGTAAACAGGTAGAATACAGCGCTGCGTTCGGCTACGACTGTGTAAGACAACAAGTGTTAGGCGCTGTTGTTGGATCGGTTACTGCTGCTACAGTGACATGTTATCAATACTTAAGTGAGTTTGAACGTGGTGTTATAGACGAAGCGAGAGCGATGGGGCACAGCATCTCCGAGGTAGCGATGAAGTGGAGATTTTCCCGTACGACCATACCACGAATGTACCGTGAATATCATGAATCCGGTAAAACATATCTCCGGCATCGCTGCGGCCGGAAAAAGATTCTGCAAGAACGAGACCAACCGCGACTGAAGAGAAACGTTCGTCGTCACAGAAGTGCATCCCTTCGGCATATTGCTGCAGATTTCAATGCTGGGCGATCAGCGTCAGAGTACGAACCATTCAACGAAACAACATCGATATGGGCTTTCGGAGCCGAAGGCCCACTCATGTACCCTCGATGACTGAACAAGTTTTACTCCTCTCCTGGGCAAGTTAACATCGACAATGGACGGTTGATGACCGGAGACATGTTGCCTGGTCGGACGAGTCTCGTTTCAAATTGTACTGAACGGATGAACGTGTACGGGTATGGAGACAACCTTATGAATCCATGGACCTTGTATGTCAGGAGGGCACTGTTCAAGCTGGTGGAGGCTCTGTAATGGTGTGGGTCGCGTGCAGTTGGAGTAATATGAAATTCCTGATACGTCTAGGCACGACGTAATCATCCTGTCTGATCACCTGCATCCATTCCTGTCCATTGCGCATTCCGACGGACTTGGGCATTTCCAGCAGGACAATGCGACACCCCACACGTCCAGATTTACTACAGAGTGGCTCGAATCACACTCTTCTGAATTTAAACAGGTCCACTGGCTACCAAACTCCCCAGAAATGAACATTATTGAGCATCTCTGGCATGTGTTGCAAAGTGCTGTTCTGAAGAGATCTCTACCTCCTCGTACTCCTACGGATTTATGGGCAGCCCTGCAGGATTCATGGTGTCAATTTCCTCCAGTGCCGCTGCAGACGTTAGTGGAGTCCATACCAAGTCGTGTTGCAGCACATCAGCATGCTCGCGGGGGCGCTACACTTTTTTAGACAGATGTACCAGTTTCTTTGGCTCTTCGGTGCATATACGTTAACCCCATTTTTATACGTATGGATTCATACGCAGGGTAAGTTTACGCAGTCACATTAACGTGTGCGACTAATTGCAACAGTGAATAGTAATAAACACTCCTGCCCCCTCCCCGATATGGTAGCCATACGGGATCTAATGATCGTGTGGCTTCAGCTGGATATGATGTACCTGAAGAAACTCGTGGACTGTCCTCCTCGCCGAATTTCGGTCATTGTAGAGTGTAGAGGCAGCGTACACGGTTTCTCGTGGCGGTGACCATGTTTTCCTTCCACGGGTTATTTCTGCAGTTGCTGCATTGCCTCGCCACTATCGGCGGTTCCTTCGTGATCACTTCTCACTCGACGGACGAAACTCTGCTTGACGGGCATCACGCATCCACCGAGTATGCCCTGCCTAATTAATCGGAGCCGGTCGGCACTCGGACGCTGAAAAACTTTCTCACGTCACGAAGCGACGGCAGCCGGGTCGGTAGTATTATGTACTCATCATTTTATAATCGAGTTCCCTAATTACAACAAATTTCCTGCCGGGGCACGTCTTGCATAATTAGAGCGCGCTGGCTGTCGGAAAGCATGGGGGACGGGAGGGGAGGAGGGGGGAGGGGAGGAGGAGGTTGAAGGGAGGACTGACACGGCGCCATTACCTGCTCTCCTATTACTTCTTTATGAAGTTGGAAACTGCTCATTCCCGCAGCGCAGTGATTAACGACGTGCCGTGCTCGCACCGAGGACGCCACCGGGCTGGGGCCGTATCGCATCAAGCCGGAAGCTAGGCAGGCGGAAGTAATCCTAGCTGCTTGCAGTGGCTCGTCTAGGCGTTCTGCAGCAACAGCAGTAGCAGCAGCCGCCACTCTTTGCAGCGGTAACGGAACATCTACCTTGCTGCTGTGTCGAGCAAACAGGTTTCGTTAACTTACCGCCTTAAGTAATTTTAACACATTCCAATTAAAAGTGAATATAGTACACAACTGGCAATTAAAATTGCTACACTGAGAAGAAAAATGGTTCAAATGGCTCTCAGCACTATGGGACAACTGCTGTGGTCATCAGTTCCCTAGAACTTAGAACTACTTAAACCTAACTAACCTAAGGACATCACACACATCCATGCCCGAGGCAGGATTCAAACCTGAGGCCGTAGCGGTCGAGCGGTTCTAGAATGTAGTGCCTAGAACCGCTCGGCCACTCTGGCCGGCACACCAAGAAGAAATGCAAACAGGTATTTATTGGACAAATATATTATACTAGAACTGTCATGTGATTACATTTTCACGCAATTTGGGTGCATAGACCCTGAGAAATCAGTACCCAGAACAACCACCTCTGGCCGTAATAAAGGCCTTGATACGCCTGGGCATTGAGTCAGAGCTTGGATGCCGTGTGCAGGTACAGCTGCCCATGCAGCCTCAACACGATTCTACAGTTCATCAAGAGTAGTCACTGGCGTATTGTGACGAGCCAGTTGCTCGGCCTTCATTGACCAGACGTTTTCAGTTGGAGAGAGGTGTGGAGAATGTGCTGGCCAGGGCAGCAGTCGAACATTTTCCGTATCCAGAAAGACCCTTACAGGACCTGCAACATGCGGTCGTGCATAATCCTGCTGAAATGTAGGGTTTTGCAGAGATAGAATGAAGGGTAGAGCCACGGGTTGTAACACACCTGAAATTAACATCCACTGTTCAAAGTGCCGTCAGTGTGAAAAAGAAGTAATCGAAACGTGTAAGCAATGGAACCCCATACCATCACGTCGGGTGATACGCCAGTATGGCGATGGCGAATACACGCTTGCAATGTGCGTTCACCCCGATGTCGCCAAACAGGGATGCGACCACCATGATGCTGTAAACAGAACCTGGATTCATCCGTAAAAATGACGTTTTGCCATTCGCGCACCCAGGTTCGTCATTGCAGGCGCTCATGTCTGTGATGCAGCGTCAAGGGTAACCGCAGCCGTGGTCTTCGAGCTGATAGTCCATGGTGCTGCAAACGTCGTCGAAGTTTTATTGCAGATGGTTGTTGTCTTGCAAACGTCCCCGTATGTTGACTCAGCGATCTAGACGTGGCAGCATGATCCGTTACAGCCATGCGGATAAGATACCTGTCATCTCTACTACTAGTGATACGAGGCCAGCACGGCGTTCCGTATTACCCTCCTGAACCTACCGATTCCATATTCTGCTAACAGTCATTGGATCTCGACCAACGCGAGCAGCATTGTCGTGATACGATAAACCGCAATCGCGACAGGCTACAATCCGACCTTTATCCTAGCCGTAAACGTGATGGTACGCATTTCTCCTCGTTACACGAGGTATCACAACAATGTTTCACCAGGAAACGACGGTCAACTGCTGTTTGTGGATGAGAAATCGGTTGGAAACTTTCCTCATGTCAGCACGTTCTAGGTGTCGCCACCGGCGCCAACCTTGTGTAAATGCTCTGAAAAGATAATCATTTGCATATCACAGCATCTTCTTCCTGTCAGTTAAATTTCGCGTCTGTAGCACGTCATCTTCATGGTGTAGTAATTTTAATGGCCAGTGGTGTAATTACGGATAGCTACAACTATTTAATGTATAGGGATATATTGTTAATGACTGTGACTCCATCGTTGCGGAAACGATGGAAATCTGTAGGTAACATGACCGTGCACTCCTGCATTTTCTGGGATCTCCCTACTAGGGCAATCTTTATTTTAATCCTCCCGACTTACTTACTGTCCACCTGTTTCTCCTGTGTATTTTGTCAGTAATCACTGCTATAAATATCAATGTCGTAAAGTCCTTTTGATAGCTCAGTTTCCCTGATCGATAACTCTCGAAAGTTTTCGTGTGATTATCGATACTATTGTCGATTAATAGTTTTTTCTGTACGTGCTTGTACGGAAAGAAGATGATTTCACTCAAGGGAGTTCGAACAGCGGAGAGCGAATAGCATAGCCTACGCGTCTAGATGGGCCGTGATAGTGGGAATTTGTAATTGTCCTCGGTCAGTACAGGCAACCTACGGATGCTTTTGCCTTGTAAGTATCATCAAATGGTGTAAGCAACACAGGGGAGTAACAAGTAGTCGCGGAAAATAGGTTTAGAGAGAGGTAATGGCAATACCACGAATCTGTCCAGACATATCGAAAATTGTCTTGGATAATTCAGTTTTAGAATAAGTCTCTCAAATCTCTTACTTAGGCTGTGATGTGTGTTTTGATTTTCACTCTGAAATTGAAAGTAAGATACACAGATTACAAGCTGTCGATGATACAACTAGCAGAACATTGGGCCACAAAGTAAACAAAGGGGCCATCATGAAATTCTATAAAGTTCTCTTTCTGTGTTATCCTGTGGAAGCGAAAGCTGGGTTACCACAAAAAAAGCGAAAACAAAACTCAAACAACAGAAATCAGGCTCTAAAAGAAACATAAAGATAGGCAATTCTTCATCAGACTGCCAGGTCACAGAGTTCCCCAGAACATCCTGAACTACAAGCCGACAAGCCGAATGGAAGATGTTGAAAAAAGTTGAAATGATTTTTTGTGAGTTCGGAGCAGGCAGCAGCCTAATTCTTAGATGATGGTGATACAGTGCTGAAGGGAATGGAGAAAGAAATATCTGTCGTACCTAACATTTTAGCAGTACGGCAACCTTCCACGTAAGGGCGAAATTAATCGACAAAACATTCCAATATGGGCAACGGAAAATCCACTGAGTGTAACTGAGCATCACAAAAATTGTACAGATGTTTCTTTTTCACTGAAGTAAGTGATGCAACAAACATTTACCTGGATATGCTCGAGCAATGCCTGATGCAACAGATTCATATTGATTATATGGATTACATATTTCTGACAGATGGAGCATATTTTTAAAAGAGCGTCTTCCAACCGTTGGATCGGTCGAACTTGTTTCCCGAACGGTAGCTAAAAGTAATAGAAAGTTTGTGGCGTATTCTGCAATATATGCAGCGTAACTGTGGAATGAAAATTAAATGTTTCAGTACGCAACACTATGCTGAAAACGAGCATTACATCATGCTAGCCATGCATTTTACTACTAATTACACCAAGTGTCTACACATTTAGTGCCTCAGATCATTGTCAGCCTATCATTTAGAAAACATAACATACTTCTGAATGGTTACCTCATGACGATCAGAGACACAAAATGTGTAGAAACTTTATTTATTTAGCAATTAAACGCACATGTTGTTGTTTGTGTCTTGAAGCACGTCTCCATCCGCAAGGAAATGCAGTCCGAAAACAAAGGAAGCAGCTCACAGTACACTTGTTCACCCACTGCTTGAATACTGCTTACCGGTGTGGGATCCGTACCAGATAGGGTTGCTAGAAGAGATACAGAAGATCCAACGGAGAGCAGCACGCTTCGTTACAGGATCATTTAGTAATCGCGAAAGCGGTACCGGGATGATAGATAAACTCCAGTGGAGGACTGAAAGAGAGACGCTCAGTACGGGCTTTTGTTGAAGTTTCGAGAACATACCTTCACCGAGGAGTCACGCTGTGTATTGCTCCCTCCTACGCATATCTCGCGAAGAGACCACCAGGGAGACTGGAGACCACACAGAGGCATACCGACAATCTTTCTTTCCACGAACAGTACTAGAAGGGAGAACAGATAGAGGTACTCAAGGTACCCTCCACCATACACCGTCAGGTGGTTTGCTGAGTATGGATGTAGATGTAGATATGTCTTGTACAAGCCCTATAATTTCTGCGTAACTACAGCAACTGGCATCCAGTCGAAACTACTTACTGTATACAACTCTTGGTCCCATTCTCCAGTTTTTATCTCCGACACGTTCACCCCTTAACAAGCTGAACATTCCTTGAATCCCTCTTTGGATTCTGCTACTTATTTATGAATAGACTGAAGAAAGATGCACATAGATTTACAGTATTTGTAGACTTAGAGGAAGTTTGTAATACACTGAAATTATGAAGGGAGCAGTAACAAAATTCAGGGAACGAGATGTTACCTACAACTTGTACAGAAACCAAACGCTAATTATGTCGAAAGTGTGAATTCGAGGATTTAATTTAGAAGAGAATGAGATAGGGTCGTAGTGTACCCCAATGTTAATCTGTGCGATAAGAAAGCAGTGAAGGAATCCAGAGATAAATTTGAAAGAGAAACATCCAGGAGAAGAAATGAAAACTTGTAAGTTGCTGAAGACATTTCGGGTCTGTACGAGATGGCAAAAGAATTGGATTAGAAGCTGAATCGAATATATTGCGAATTGAAAAATATTTATAAGGTTAATAATAACAATATTAGAAAAGGATATGGGTTAGCGGAGGAATGAAATTGCGTGATCTGAGGAAATTAGAAATGTGGCACAAGTAAAAGAAGATGAGTTTTTTATTTTGCCGGAAAATAACTGGCAATGGCAGAAGCTGAGAGAATATAAAGGAGAGACTAAAAATGGCAAGAAAAGCGTTTCTGAAAAAATAGGTATGTTAACCTGAAATAAGTACAAATGTTAGGAAGTCTCAAAAGGTACCAGGTGGATGTAATTAAAGTGCAGCTATTCACGGAGATCAAGTGTCGGCTGTAACTATCGCACGGCAGCAAAACTTGGTAGACATTATTATGCATTAATATGGAACCCATATGCTTTGAAAAAAGAAAGTTCAAATTTTTTTCACCAGCTAAAGATATGCCACTGCGAACGCAAGGAAAACGTGTAGAAATGTTTCCATATATAAGGGATTAGAAACAAGACGTGGGCGGGAAAGTACAAACAAGAGAGGAAGGCATTACGTTGATTTTTTTTATTAACTACCGCGAACACAATTTGTTCAGTATGGTTAACGGAGACATCGACCAGATGCTGCATCCGTAAAACGACCTGATCAGCAGTTTCCCGCAGTAGTTTCGCTGAAATTTTAGCGACGACTTCCTGTATACTAACCTTCAGATCAAGTTGAAAAATGTTCAGATGTGTGTGACTTAACTGCTAAGGTTATCAGTCCCTAAGCTTACACACCACGTAACCTAAATTATCCTAAGGACAAACACACACACCCATGCTCGAGGGAGGACTCGAACCTCCGCCGGGACCAGCCGCACAGTCCTTGACTGCAGCGACTCAGCTAATCCTGCGAGGCTCAGATCAAGTAGACAACGAACTTGTCCGTGGTAAATGCATTGTTTTCGATATCCCCACAGCCAAAAGTCACATGGATTCATATCAGGTGATTTTGCACGCTGTGCATCTGGAAAACATCTGCAGATAACACTTTCGTGGAAGACTGCATTAGGCAGGTCTTTCACGGACAAGGTGTTGCCCCACACAGGTGCGTTCTTCATAATAAGGAATCGCAAGTTGTACAAGGAGGTCTCGGAAACCTAACAGGCCCTGTGGAGGTATTCTCTTCAGAGAAGAACGGATCGAGAATAAAGATGCTTGTGAATCTGGACCACACAGTCACATACGCCGAGTACAATGGCTCTTAGGGTGCAACACGTGATTTTACAGCGCCCGAAATTCGGGACTTCTGTATATTCACAGCACCCTGTAGTGTAAAATGTGTCTCGTCACTCCACAGAATATTACCTAGCCACTTGTCAGCAACTTGGCTCCATGCCATAAATCGAAGAACGATTCAGAACCTTGCTACTGATCGTGAGGTGTTCGTTACTGCGCCGTCTGGATTTTGCACGGGTACCTGTGTACTGTTTACCAGTGGACTGGACAGTTCTCGTGACACTGCACGAGCACTACTCGGCGAACGTGGTGCATGGTCAACAGTCGGCCGAACAGTTATAGGGGCTTCAGTCTGGAACCGCGCGACCGCTACGGTCGCAGGTTCGAATCCTGCCTCGGGCATGGGTGTGTGTGATGTCCTCAGGTTTAAGTAGTTCTAAGTTCTAGGGGATTGATGACGTCAGATGTTAAGTCCCATAGTGCTCAGAGCCACCACCAGTTAGAGCAACAGCAGCCTCGTCAATAACACATACCGGGATAGGACGCCTTCCACTTCCATAAACTGCACCGTGTCACCCATGTTTTCGAATTTCATTAACATTCTGTTTAAACGACTTAACGAAATCGGGCCTGTCTTGAGACCTTTCAGTCGGCCATATTTTCTCAATGCACCGCTGTAACTGCTGCCGTTCACATACAACAGTTTCGCTAACAGCAATCTGCCCACTCGATACTATACTGTTCACTCATACCATACTGCTTGTCAAATGACGGCTTGTGTATGTCATACCGTCATAAAGCACACAGCGACAGATTTGCACCTGGTGGCCATGACTGATACTAATATGTTTTCCAACGTAAATCGGTTCCGCATCAGCGCACTTGCAAATTTCGCTGCCATACAGTAACTACACTGCACACTCGATCACTGCACTTTAACTATAACCATCCGGTATTTGTCTAGCTTTCTTTCACTCCTGAATGGTAGAGAAACGTGGGCAAGAAACACTCCAGGCATGAAGAGAATAGAAGTTTTTGAAATGTACTGCTACAGACGAATGCTATAGATTACAGAGGTAGATCGAATTAGTAAGGAAAAGGTACTGAATCGAATCGAAGGAGAAAGAAGTTTGTGGCACAACGTCACAGCAAGAAATGATAAGTCGATGAGAATCATCGGAGGCATCAATAAAAAGTCAGTCTGAGTAACCGTGCGAATTTACAAGTAAGGGGTCGGCAGGATTGTGGTGGGGGGCAGGGGATAGATTACAGCTTGCGGGTACAAGTGGATATGTGTTGCGGTAGTCATGCAGAGATAAAGAGGGCTTACTACAGGATACGATAGACTAGCGTTTGTTCTCGTATGTCGAGAATGTTTTTCTGCTGTATGGCAGACAGCGGAGTATTCTTCTGATATCCACCATTATACACGTGCTCTTTTGACAGTCATCCCCCATTACTCTGTCTAGCGTAGATATTATCGGAACTGGCACAAAATACACCGCACTGTTGGTGGATGCACTCACGTGTCTACTACATGTGCCACTTTAACTCTACGAGTTGAATGAAGCCACATTGCGGAGGGATGCTACGGTGCGTTTATAAGGCCTATGTTTTACGGCAATGCATCGGCGTTCATCGGATGCTTTTCTCGGACGCCTTGCCTCAGCAGCAGTAGTAGCGAAACAGTTGAGGAGAAAACTGAAGAATATTTAGCGTAAATTTCATGGTCATATGAGAGATTAACCAGCTATGTAATCGGAGATTCAGGTGATTATGACGGGTAGTACGGACAGGGAATAGTGGCAAATTATTCTACGTGCTTTGTCTTAAAATTACCAAAGTAGTTAATCAGAAAACCGACTCGTGAAGATAAGGTCTTAGACTTGCTGGTGATACGCAAACTGTTAGCGTAGAACAGAAAATCAGTGACCATAAGGTTGTCACATTATCACTAAATACGTCTGTTAATAGGAATACAAAGAACGCCAGGACGATGTTTCTGCTTAGCAAGAGAAACAAGAAACAATCTGCAGATTACTGAGTGGTCAGGACGAAAATTTCATTTTCAGCGCCAACAACACTGAGTATCAATGGAAAAATTCAGGAGCATTGAACAATACGCTTTACACAGGTATGTGCTGAGGAAAGTTGTAAGGAACTGAAAAGTCTCGCCGTAGTTCGAGAGTGATGGTAGGAAACTCCTGTATGTTTTGCAAGGGAATCTTACAGCACTCTTCCTGCAGAATAGTGGCAAGTTCAAGTATGGATGATGACGGTTTATAGTTGACCCAAAGGCTCAATAATATTGAGCTCTGGTAACTGTGGTGACCAGGGAAAATGAGACAACCCAGCCGGCCGCTGTAGCCGAGCGGTTCTAGGGGCTTCAGTCCGGAACTGCGCTGCTGCTACGGTCGCAGGTTCGAATCCTGCCTCGGCCATGGATGTGTGTGATGTCCTTAGGTTAGTTAGGTTTAAGTCTATGGTATTAACGACCTCATATGTAAAGTCCCACAGTGTTTAGAGCCATTTGAACCATTTGAGACAACCCATCCTCGTGATCACAAACTAGTTCTGGATGATGAGAGCTTTGTGAACGTAGGCTTTGTCGTCTTGGGTCGCAGCATCACCACTGGGCGAAAAATATTCTACCACTGGATGGAAAAGATCAACGAAAATGGTCACTAAATCGTCGAAAGTAATGCGACCATGCAGAGCAGCCACTGGGACCACGGAATACCACGGTATGAATACCCAAATCACCACCAAAGCCTCGCCATGTTTCACTCTTGGGAGCAAGCAGACTGCATAGGAGGCTACAGATGGCATGCACCAGATGTAAACTCCTCCAGCATCTGAAAACAGAGTGAAACAGGACTCATCTGACCAAATGACATTCTTCCACTGTCCACGTTTTATGGCCGACACAACACATTTTCATGTGTTGGGCAATTGCGTCACTGATGACTGGATTTGCAATTCCAGCTCGTCCTACAGTTCCCAGCTTTCGGATTTCCCTTCGTGTTGCTTTGATGCTGCCAGGGTTTTCGAGAGCGGCACGCAGCTCTGCAGTGTGTTTTGCAGCTGTCGTTCACTTATTGTTCGTCACAATCCTCTTCAATGAGATTAGATTACATTAGATTAGTTCTTGTTCCATGGATCATGAATACGACACTTAGAAATGATGTAGAACGTGTCAGGTTAATAAAAGGTGTCTCTACAAGATATTACATTTCACAAAATATTACATGACACTTAATACTTTTATTTTATTTAATTTTATGGGGGGGTTGGGGAAATTATCCACTTACTATACCCACTGACAGGTTTCAGATAGATTATATAATGGTAAGACAGAGATTTAGGAACCAGGAGATGGGACATGGATAAACTAAAATAACTAGAGGTTGTATAGAGTTTCAGGGAGTGCATAAGGGAGCAATTGACAGTAATGGGGGAAAGAAATACAGTAGAAGAAGAATGGGTAGCTTTGAGGGATGAAGTAATGAAGGCAGCAGACGATCAAGTAAATAAAAAGACGAGGGCTAGTAGAAAGCCTTGGGTAACAGAAGAGATATTGAATTTAATTGATGAAAGGAGAAAATTTAAAAATGCAGTAAATGAAGCAGACAAAAAGGAATACAGACGTCTCAAAAATGAGATCGACAGGAAGTGCAAAATGGCTAAGCAGGGATGGCTAGAGGACAAATGTAAGGATGTAGAGGCTTATCTTACTAGGGGTAAGATAGATACTGCCTACAGGAAAATTAAAGAGACCTTTGGAGAAAAGATAACCATTTGTATGAACATCAAGAGCTCAGATGGAAACCCAATTCTACGCAAAGAAGAGAAAGCAGAAAGGTGGGAGGAGTATATAGAGGGTCTATACAAGGGCGATGTACTTGAGGACAATATTATGGAAATGGAAGAGGATGTAGATGAAGATGAAATAGGAGATACGATACTGCGTATAGAGTTTGACAGAGCATTGAAAGACCTGAGTCGAAACAAGGCCCCGGGAGTAGACAACATTCCATTGGAACTACTGACGGCCTTGGGAGAGCCAGTCCTGACAAAACTCTACCATCTGGTGAGCAAGATGTATGAGACAGGTGAAATACCCTCAGACTTCAAGAAGAATATAATAATTCCAATCCCAAAGAAAGCAGGTGTTGACAGATGTGAAAATTACCAAACTATCAATTTAATAAGTCACAGCTGTAAAATACAAACGCGAATTCTTTACAGACGAATGGAAAAACTAGTAGAAGCCGACCTCGTGGAAGATCAGTTTGGATGCCTTAGAAATGTTGGAACGCGTGAGGCAATACTGACCCTACGACTTATCTTAGAAGCTAGATTAAGGAAGGGCAATCCTATGTTTCTAGCATTTGTAGACTTAGAGAAAGCTTTCGACAATGTTGACTGGAATACTATCTTTCAAATTCTGAAGGTGGCAGGGGTACAATGCAGGGAGCGAAAGGATATGTACAATTTGTACAGAAACCAGATGGCAGTTATAAGAGTCGAGGGACATGAAAGGGAAGCAGTGGTTGGGAAGGGAGTGAGACAGGTTTGTAGTCTCTCCCCTATGTTATTCAATCTGTATATTCAGCAAGCAGTAAAGGAAACAAAAGAAAAATTAGGAGTAGGTATTAAAATCCATGGAGAAGAAATAAAAACTTTGAGGTTCGCCGATGATATCGTAACTCTGTCAGAGACAGCAAAGGACTTGGAAGAGCAGTTGAACGGAATGGATAGGGTCTTGAAAGGAGGATATAAGATGAACATCAACAAAAGAAAAACGAGGATAATGGAATGTAGTCGAATTAAGTCCGGTGATGCTGAGGGAATTAGATTAGGAAATGGGACACTTAAAGTAGTAAAGGAATTTTGCTATTTGGGGAGCAAAATAACTGATGATGGTCGAAGTAGAGAGGATATAAAATGTAGACTGGCAATGGCAAGGAAAGCGTTTCTGAGGAAGAGAAATATGTTAACATCGAGTATAGATTTAAGTGTCAGGAAGTCATTTCTGAAAGTATTTGTTTGGAGTGTAGCCATGTATGGAAGTGAAACATGGACGATAAATAGTTTGGACAAGAAGAGAATAGAAGCTTTCGAAATGTGGTGCTACAGAAGAAAGCTGAATTTTAGATGGGTAGATCACATAACTAATGAAGCAGTATTGAATAGGATTGGGGAGAAGAGAAGTTTGTGGCACAACTTGACCAGAAGAAGGGATCGGTTGGTAGGACATGTTCTGAGGCATCAAGGGATCACCAATTTAGTATTGGAGGGCAGCGTGGAGGGTAAAAATCGTAGAGGGAGACCAAGAGATGACTACACTAAGCAGATTCAGAAGGATGTAGGTTGCAGTAGGTACTGGGAGATGAAGAAGCTTGCACAGGATAGAGTAGCATGGAGAGCTGCATCAAACCAGTCTCAGGACTGAAGACCACAACAACAACATACCCAAAAATTCATCTAATGAGCAGAAGCATTTGCCATTAAGAAATTCTATTAATTTCCTTTTAAAAGCTATATGGCTATCTGTCAGACTTTTGATGCTGTTAGGTAAGTGACCAAAGACTTTTGTGGCAGTATAATTTATCTCCTTCTGAGCCAAAGTTAGATTTAACCTTGAGTTGTGAAGATCATCCTTTCACCTAGTGTTGTAGGCATGCACACTGCTGTTACTTTGGAATTAGTTCGAATTGTTAATAACAAATTTCATAAGTGAATATATATATTGTGAGGCTATAGAGAAGATCTCTAGCTCTTTAAATAAGTGTCTGCAGGACGATCTTGGATGAGCTTCAGCAATTATTCTGATTACACGCTTTTGTGCAATGAACACTCTTCTACTCAATGATGAGTTACCCCAGAATATGATGCCATACGAAAGCAGAGAATGAAAATAGGCGTGGCTAGCAATTTACTCAGATGTATTTCGCCAAAATTTGCAATTACCCTAATAGCATAAGTAGGTGAACACAAACATTTCAGCAGATCCTCAATGTGGTTTTTCCAGTTCAACCCCTCACCAATGCATACATCTAGAAATTTTGAATATTCTACCTTAGCTACCGATTTCTGATCAAAGTCTATATTTATTAATGGTGTCATTACATTTACTATGTAGAACTCTATATACACTGTGTTTTTTCAAAGTTTAATGAGAACTCATTTGCAGAGAACCACTTAATGATTTTCTGAAAAACATCGTTTACAATTTCACCAGTTAATTCTTGTCTGTTGGGTGTGATAGGTATACTTGTATCATCGGCAAAATGTACCAGCTTTGCATCTTCGTGAATATAGAATGGCAAGTCATTAATATATATTAAGAACAGCAGTGGACCAAAGACCGAACCTTGTGGCACCCCATTCTTGATTGTTCCCCAGTTTGAGAAATCACCAGGTTTTTGCATATTATGTGACCTGCCTATTTCAACTTTCTACACTCTTCCAGTTAGGCATGATTTAAACCATTTGACCACTGTATCAATCATACCACAGTACCTGAGCTTGTCCAGAAGTATTCCATGATTTACACAATCAAAAGCCTTTGATAGATCACAAAAAATTCCAACAGGTGACTTCCGGTTACTCAGAGCATTTAATATTTCATTTGTGAAAGTATATATAGCATTTTCTGTTGAAAAACCCTTCTGGAAACCAAACTGCAATTTTGCTAAGACTTTATTTTTCCAAAGGTGTGAAGCTACTCTAAAATACATTACTTTTTCAAAAGTTTTGGACAAGGCAGCCAGAAGAGAGATTGGGCGGTAGTTGCTGACATCAGACGTATCCCCTTTTTTATGCGGTGGTTTAACAATGGCATACTTCAGTCTATCTGGGAAAATACCCTGCTTCAGAGACCTATTACATATGTGGCTAAGAATCCAACTTATTTCTTGGGAACAAGCTTTTATTATCCTGCTGGAAACGCCATCAATTCCATATGAGCTTTTATTCGAGAGAGTTTATTATCTTCCTAATTTCAGAAGGAGAGGTGGGTGGAATTTCAATTGTATCAAATTGTGCGGGTAAGGTCTCTTCCATTAACTGCCTTGCTTCTTCTAATGAACATGTAGATGCTATTTTCTCTACAACATTTAAAAAATGATTATTAAAAATGTTTTCGACTTCCAGCTCGTTGTTTATCAAGTTTCCATACGCTTTGATGGTGATGTCGTCACCCTGTACTCTTGGTTGCCGTATGTCCCTTGTAATAATATTCCAAATAGTTTCGATTTTGTTATCAGAGGGATTAATCTCAAACGTGATGCACATGCTTCTGGACTTTTTAATAACCTTTTTTAATGTAGCACAGTAGTTTTTGGCTGTTTCTGGGTCATTACTCTTTCTTGTTGTTAGATACAGCTCCCTTTTGTGGTGACAAGATATGTTTATTCCTTTAGTAAGCCAAGGAGTTTTGCATGGTTTCTGATAATTAGTGACCGTCCGTCACCATCATTTAACACAGTTTCGTCCGCATTGTGGTTTAATGGATGATGTTTTTCAGCTTTCCCCGTGTGGTGCATAAAGCTTCGATACAGTGCTTCGTGAAACACCGAACACTTCAGTTCTGTTGATTATGAAAGCACACACCATACGGGCACCAATAGTTCGTCCGCGTCGAAATCACTGATCTCCCACATAATGCACTCTCAACTACACAGAACACTGTTCTGACACTTGTAACGTATTGAAGACGTTACGCAGGTGCAGTTCATGGTCAAATATAACAGCGCCAAGGACATGTTTTGCTAGCGTCTGCGTTTATGTTGAAGCATATATTTCCTATGCTGTTGCCATATTTTTGCTCAGCCCCTGTATTGTCAGAGTATTTTAAGGAGTGCTACGTGTCACATGGTTCGTTATAGAGTAAGTGAAATCCACAACAGTGGTTTGGTACCCATGGTCTGTTCCATTACATCAATGGACTCCTCCTTCTGCGGCCACGTGAAGGTGCTAGTTTACGAGTATTGTAGGAATTTCAGCTGCTATGAAGATATTTGCACAGAAACGGAGTTATTTTGGGAAACGAGTCAAATGTATCATAACAATGTTATTAATTTATTTTCGTTACAGCCATCTATGGGCTACGTTTACACAGCTTCCCTCACTTCCTAAAGCTCTCTTCTTTCGTCTTTCGTCAGTTCTCCTTCATCCGTTGGTTCACTCGTGCACGTTCTTCTGCCGAGAATACTCCGTTCTTCCTCGTTTTCTCCTCGAAGAAATCCTTTACCTCTGCAACTTTTCTCATAAAGATCTGCCTGTTCACAATTTCTTCTGCCGTGATCCGGCATTTTTCTGGGTCCCAATGCACTTCTTTCACCAAGGAACTTGTATCTTCCTGTTCTCCTGGAAGAGAAGAATTTTGTTGGTTAGCCTCTCTGATTCCATTCTTTTAATATGTCCATAGAAAGACAGTCTTCTTTTCTCGAGTGTGGTGGTGATATTTACAAATCATTGGTAAAGTTCTTGATTTGATCTTAGGCGGAACGCAAATTCATTTGATATTTTTCTGGGCCCAATAATCTCTCTAAGGAATTTCCTTTCTTTGTTTTCCAAGTCTGAAAGTCCCTTCCTGGCTGCTGTCTCAGATGCATATAAACATTCAGTCTTGACGACTGTGCCGTAGTGTCGCAATTTGGCCTGGTATGAGAGTGATTTAGAAATGTATGTGTTCTGACACAATCTGAATGCTATTTCCATTTTTCTTTCCCGTTCCTCAATTGCTGCCATTTCATTGTTATTTGGAGTCTAAATCTCTCCTAGGTACTTGAACTTCTGAACTCTTTAGATGTCACCATATTTGGTCCTCATTGTCTCGACTGGATCAGTGGCATTTATGTTCATAGATTGTGTCTTCACAAAAGATATCTTGTTTTCAATGCTGTTTCCTTGAGGACTTCAATCTGTTTAGTTGCAGTTTGCCGATTCTCTGCAAAAAACACTCTATTTTCTGCAAATGTAAGCACAGACTATTCGCGGCGTAGCTAGATTCCATTTGGAAAGTTAAACTGACTCATTTCTTTTCACCATTGCCTGGTTAGTTTTCCTAAAACACAAATGAACAAGATCGGAGAGAGGCTGTCTCCTTGTCTAAAACCTGTTTTGATTTCAAAGGGCTCTGACAGTTCTCCTAAGAATTTAATTTGTGATCAGGTGTTTCTTAGTGTTGTGTTATCATCTATTCCAAATTCTTTCCGAACTTCTATTAATGTAATTCTATTAATATAATAATATTATTAAATTATATTTTTAATCTGCAGCGTATCAACAAAGGCCACTGGTTCCTTATACTGAAATACTCAGAAAATCAGCCTTTGAAATGTTGTCGGTGTAGCTCGGATTTTCCCTGTACACACCTTTTGTGGAAGCACCGGACAGTACAGCGTAGGTCGGTACCGCTTCCTCCATCCTCACTCACCCCGAGCAGACAGCGGGGATCTGATACAAAGGCCGCGTTCAGTCCCCTGACGGCCAAATTACCAGCTACAGAGAGTTTGTGGCGCAGTTCAGATTCATTAGCAGCGAGATCCTATTAACGCTCCTGTATTTGAACTGATGAGACAAACGGTGTCACTCTACAATAGAAACTCTGCAGAGGACATTGAACAGTAGCGTGAGAAAATGAACATGGAATTAATACCATAGAGATGCCTTGATCTCTTCCGAAATATTTTAGACCAGAGCAAGTTAGAGTTTTTAATCAGTACAGTGCGCCCCGTATACCTACACTCTAATGCAAAAGTAAGACGCATCATGAAGGAACAATCCAAATGGGGCAGAAATCGGTAGATGTGATATACCGAGTGATCAAAAAGTCAGTATAAATTTGAAAACTGAATAAATCACGGAATAATGTAGATAGAGAGGTACAAATTGACACACATGCTTGGAATGGCATGGGGTTTTATTAGAACAAAAAAGATACAATAGTTCAAAAAATGTCAAGCAGATGGCGCTTCATCTGGTCAGAATAGCAATAATTAGCATAACAAAGTAAGACAAAGCAAAGATGATGTTCTTTACAGGAAACGCTCAATATGTCCACCATCATTCCTCAACAATAGCTGTAGTCGAGGAATAATGTTGTGAACAGCACTGTAAAGCATGTCCGGAGTTGTGGTGAGGCATTGGCGACGGATGTTGACTTTCAGCAACCCTAGAGATGTCGGACGAACACGATACACTTGCGACCTCAGGTAACCCCGAAGCCAATAATTACACTGACTGAGGTCTAGGGGCCTGGGAGTCCACGCATGACGGAAGTGGCGGCTGAGCACACGATCATCACCAAACAACGCGCGCAAGAGATTTTTCACGCGTCTAGCAACATGGGGTGGAGCGCCATCCTGCATAAACATCGTACCTTCCAGCAGGTGTTTATCAGCGAGGCTGGGGATGATGCGATTCTGTAACATATCGGCGTACCTCTCACCCGTCACGGTAGCTGTTACAAAACGAGAATCACGCATTTCCTCGAAGAAAAAAGACCCGATAGGGGTAGATGTGGTAAATCCAACCCATACCGTGACTTTCTCGTCATGCAATGGAGTTTCCACGACAGTCCTAGGATTTTCGATAGTCCAAATTCTACAGCTGTGGGCGTTGACAGACCCTCGGAGCGTGAAATGAGCTTCTTCGGTCCACAACACGTTACTCAACCAATCGTCATCTTCCGCCATCTATTGAAACGCCCACACCGCAACACTAAATCGCCAGGTATCAGTTCATGGTGCCGATGGATTTTGTACGGATAGCATCGGAGGGTACGCCTAAGTGCCAACCAACCAACAGTATATGGAATGCTGGTGCGACGTGCGACTGCACGGGCGCTGACTTCCCCGTGTGTAGACGAACCCGCTACAGTCTCCATTTCTTCCTGAATTGTCTCAGCAGCATTACGCCTTGTGCTCAGTCAGCCACTACTGGGTCTATCGTCCAAACAAACCGTGGCTCTGGCCCTTGTGCAGTTATTCGGCATGGCATTCATTGAAACTCGTAAAATTGTTTGATATCTGAGAGATATCATGCCAAATTCTATCCAAGTGGAACGGTTGGAAGGCCCTGCCCACATTGCTCTAAACGTTCTCAGAGGGGAGAGAGACGGCGACCTAGCTGGTCAAGGCAAGGAGTCACAGTCAGCACAAACATTTGCCGTGCGCAAGCTGCCATAACCTCGCTACAATGTAAGCCCATTGTAGCTTGCCATGAAGAGCATCAAAACTGGGCGTAGAATATCGTCGACGTAACGCTATGCTATAAGGATGTCGTGGATGGCAACCAAAGAGTTCTGCTATGAAAAGAAATGGCCATAACCTCGCTACAATGTAAGCCCATTGTAGCTTGCGATGAAGAGCATCAAAACTGGGCGTAGAATATCGTCGACGTACCGCTATGCTATAAGGATGTCGTGGATGGCAACCAAAGAGGTTCTGCTATGAAAAGAAATGGCACTCCAGACCATCGCTCCTGGTTGTCTTGGAGTAATTGCGAACGACAATAAGGTTGCTATCCCACCGTTGTCCATCGCGTCTCCAGGCACGCCTTTGGCCTGGATTCTCACTGAATGGAGTAGAACTGTCTTCAGTGGTGAGACACATATCGAACTGAGCCCCGATGATCAGCGAAGACCTGTCTGGAGATGCCCTGGACAGCGGTGGGCTACCGAACTGACCGTCACCCGCCGTATCGCCTGATAACCAAGAGTGACGGTCTTGGGTGTCATTTTATTTCATAGCTGTCAGCCCCGACAACTGAGTGGTCAGCGTGACGGATTGCCGTCCTACGGATCCGAGTTCGAATCCCGGCTCGGTCGGGGATTTTCTCTACTGAGGGACTGTGTGTTGTGTTGTCTTCATCATCATTGCATCGCCACCCGGCGCGCAGGTCGCCCCATGTGGCGTCGCATGTAATGAGACTTGCACCAAGGCGGCCGGACCTGCCTCGTAAGGGGCCTCCCTGCCAATGGCGCCAAACGCTCATTTCCGATTTAATAGCAGAATCACTTTGGTTGTCATCCGCGCCACCCTTACAGTACAGCGACACTTGGACGATATTCTACCCCCCGATTTGTTGCCTTTCGTGGCAAGCCACCCTGGGTTTACATTTCAGCAAGATAATGTCCCACTGCACACGTCGAAAATCTCTACTATTTGCCTTTGTGTTTGAATAACCTCACTTTGGCCAGCAAGGTCACCATATGTCTCCTCAATTAAGAACATTTCGACCGTTATTGGCAGGGTACTCCAACAGTGGTCTAACGCCTCAAGTGAAAAGAAGCTGGCACGGTATCCCTCTGGAGTACATACAACAACTTTGTCAGTCTGTGCCAAGCAGAGTAACTGGCTGCATAAGGATGAAAGGTGGACCAAACTGACTTGCTCAATTTGTGAAGCCTTTCTCTTAAATAAATCAGCCATTTTATCTGAAATTGTAATCGGTTGTTTGTCTGCACATGTACATCACATCAACCAATCTCTGTTCCATTCGCATAATTCCTTTGTTCAAAACGGTTCAAATGTCTCTAAGCACTATGGGACTTAACATATGAGGTAATCAGTCCCCTAGACTTAGAACTACTTAAACCTAACTAACCTAACGACATCACACAGATCCATGCCCGCGGCAGAATTCGAACCTGCGACCACAGCAGCGCGGTTCTGGACTGACGCACCTAGAACCGCTCGGCCACAACAATTTCTTCATGGTGCACCCTTTTTTTAAAAAAAAAGAAACAATCGAAATAAGTTTAGCCGTTAATTGCCGAAACTTCGTGAGGGCTCTGTCATGGAAGAAAAATATCACAATAGAGTCAAGCAAACAGATGTCTAACCTGCCATCCCTTACACTGGCCGATTTTTGTAAGGAGCAACAATTGCCAGCTAACGACTTATGACTAAGTAGTGACACAGTGGAAGTGTGTCGTGAATCGAAGCCACGAGCTCTCTTAAGATGCTCTCACTAGAAGGTGACGTGACATTTCGTTTATCCAGAAAGTCTGTTCGACCACTTTGTACCGAGAGGGGTGGAACAGTGTTGAGCACACTGAATTCGCATTCGGGAGGACGACGGTTCAAACTCGTGTCCGGCCATCCTGATTTAGGTCTTCCGTGATTTACCTACATCGCTTCAGGCAAATGCCGGGGTGGTTCCTTTGAAGAGGCACGGCCGACTTCCTTCCCCTTCCTTCCCTAACCGAATGGGGTCGATGACCTCGCTGTTTGGCCCCCTCCCCCAAATTAGTCGGCCGCTGTGTATTAATCTGGAAAAACTTTAATGACTGCAACACTTCCAGGAATGAAAGCTCACATTTTACGTGTAGACAATAATGGGCGAAGTAGTCTCAACACTAACTGAACAGGAATTAGCAAGCAGAAACGAGGAAGATATGAGCATATGCGAATGTGAACAGGGGAATGAATAGCTCAAATAAACAAGAACAGAAGAATTAATAGCTCATAAAAACAACATGTATTAATCCATCAAAGAAAATTAACTTCTGTTCACAAATGATGTCTACAGAACTTCACGAAATGCAGGGGAACATAACCGTCAAATGGCGGTGTTTGCGCACTGTATGGGACATTTAAACAAAGTTTCGTCACTTATCCCAGTAGTGACAGGCGGAAGTGAGGTCCCGAGAGCCCGTTAGTCCCACAGAAAAGTCGAAATGTACACAACTATAATCGTTATGGGCTGAATGAATCACAACGGATATTAGGAAAGAAACTAGCAACGACAAATTTATTAGTGCTCAAAACAAAATTCGTTAGGAATGATCTTGACAAAGTTTCTTGTGGCAAGTTTTTGACACTGCTGATAAGAGAAAGGACAGGAAAGGTGTCGTCCAAACGTTATAAAGCATCAGAATTAATTTGATCTAGAAAATGTATACATACACCTACGTCCAACACAATTTAGAAAGCAATGAATTACGGATTTTTTACTTTTAGCTTCGTTTTTATTTCTAACTAGTAAAGAACATAAAAAAATGTGTTTTTCATATTAATTATAGCTGACTTTTTCACATTTTGTTTCGAATGAAAATCCTTTCATTTGTTCCTGATCCGATTTATGTACAGTATAGTATTTTATTGCGAAATATACATTGGTTTGCGCTTTCAGATTTTTGTCCTTTCTTGTGGTAGCGAACTTCTAGGATAAGTGTCTAAGTTAAAATGTTCAAATGTGTGCGAAATCTTATGGGACTCAACTGCTAAGGTCATCAGTCCCAAAGCTTACACACTACTTAACCTAAATTATCCTAAGGACAAATACCCATGCCCGAGGGAGGACTCGAACTTCTGCCGGGACCAGCCGCACAAATATCTAAGTCCTCATGCAGTCTGCTGCATGCGTCAGGATAAGAAACTTAACAGAAAAGTGAATGTTAAGGAGACATAAAGATCCAAATTGTACCAGTGTAACATGTTTCTAAGGAAGATATATCAAGAAACACTATGATCGGCACAAAACGTCACATGTAGCAGAGGAATACACGCGAAGGAAATGAAAGAAATAATGAAGGAAAGCAACAAATCTGATAATGGAAAAGAGGAATAATGAATGATAATGGTAAAGGAGAGCCAGAAAAAGGAATTTATAGGGTGAAAATATTGCAAAACAAAGAAAACAGGCGAATGTACGGAAAGATCAGGTGATAGTGAACACGTAAGCTATTTTGAAATTATAATTTTTTCTAGAGATTGTATTGCAACATCCTTCACTCTGAACAGTGCCACGATATGTTACTTCACAGGACTAGAAAATTCAGTGTCGTAAAGACAGACCTTCATTGAATTTTTTATTTTTTCGGTATTTTTTCCATCCTTTCTCTTTCAAACTATTGAAGAGTCGTATCGGACGTAATGCTGTACCCAGTAAAAAAGTAATTTTTGTTACAAAAGATTTTAACTGGACCGTAAACGGCTATAGGCATGAAACTGGAGTAAGTACAAGTTGTACATCTTACTACTAAGCTTCTACAAAGGAAGAAAGTTGGCTGAAAGAAGCATAAATTGATACTAAAGTATTACGTTACTGTTCTGACCAGAATAACTCTAATCAAAACATTAGTTTCATCTATACACATACTCCACAAGCCACCACAGGGTGGGGGGTGCAGGGTATCGTGACCGCGACTAATCATTTCCTTTCCTAACCCACTCGCAAACAGATCGAAGGAAAAAAAGACTACCTATATGCTTTCGTACGAACCTTACTTTCTCTCATCTTTGTGGTCCTTTCGCCAAATGTAAGTTGGTGGCAGTAGGATCGTCCTGCAATCAGCTTAGAATGCTGGTTCTCCAAATTTTCTCAATAGTGCTCCTCGAAAAGAAAATCGCCTTGCCTCCAGAGACCACATTTCAGTGTCTAAGCCCTCTCCGTAATCCTTGCGAGTTGTTCGAATCTACAGGTAAAAAAATCTAACAGCACTTTTAGTGAAACCTTTACCACCCCTATAACAATGTTTGTCGAGCTCTGCATAGGCAAATTTCTCATTGGGTCCAGCCCTCACAAAGGTGGCACATGAACCACTCTTCTTCGAAGGTTTCTTTGAAAGTACGATATTGCTCTCTCTCATCTCTAAATGTTCTTGCAAGAAGTTATTTACGAAAACAAGTTTCAAACAAGCCTCTTTGTTTCCCTGTAAATCTTTAAATCTATATCCTAGTACTTAGAAACAGAATGTTCTTCACTCGCTTTCGAGAATATCATATCTAGAAGTTCGACTTTTTCTACTGTTCTTTCATTTTACTTTCATCCCATTTACGTAACAATTCCAGGAGAATTGGCACTTGTCATTGGATAAGTGCTCGTGAGAGGCTAGGATTGGCTCTCGAAGGAGGGGCGAATGTTACGAGGAAAGACAGGAGAAACTAACGCGACACTTCGTCCACTGCTAGTGAGAGAATCATTTTGAATTCTGCTTGCAAATTTCGGTGTGAAAAGTAGTGATTTCACTTTGCAGCTCCAACTGGCGCATGATGTAATGTTTACATTCGGCAGTTTTTCGTGATTCATAGGCATCGACCCACATAGCGGCTGAGGACAGTAGCACTTGTGGACAACACGACGCTGTTAAAAAAAAATTCTAAGGTTTGCAGTCGACGTAGGTATATACAGGGTGTTACAAAAAGGTAAGGCCAAACTTTCAGGAAACATTCCTCACACACAAATAAAGAAAAGATGTTATGTGGACATGTGTCCGGAAACGCTTAATTTCCATGTTAGAGCTCATTTTAGTTTCGTCAGTATGTACTGTACTTCCTAGATTCACCGCCAGTTGGCCCAATTGAAGGAAGGTAATCTTGACTTCGGTGCTTGTGTTGACATGCGACTCATTGCTCTACAGTACTAGCATCAAGCACATCAGTACGTAGCATCAACAGGTTAGTGTTCATCACGAACGTGGTTTTGCAGTCAGTGCAATGTTTACAAATTCGGAGTTGGCAGATGCCCATTTGATATATGGATTAGTACGGGGCAATAGCCGTGGCGCGGTACCTTAGTATCGAGACAGATTTCCAGGACGAAGGTGTCCCGACAGGAAGACGTTCGAAGCAATTGATCGGCGTCTTAGGGAGCACGGAACATTCCAGCCTATGACTCGCGACTGGGGAAGACCTAGAACGACGAGGACACCTGCAATGGACGAGGCAATTCTTCGTGCAGTTGACGATAACCCTAATGTCAGCGTCAGAGAAGTTGCTGCTCTACAAGGTAACATTGACCACGTCACTGTATGGAGGGTGCTACGGGAGAACCAGTTGTTTCCGTACCATGTGCAGCATGTGCAGGCACTATCAGCAGCCGATTGGCGTCCACGGGTACACTTCTGCGAATAGTTTATCCAACAATGTGTCAATTCTCATTTCAGTGCAAATGTTCTCTTTACGGATGAGGCTTCATTCCAACGTGATCAAACTGTAAATTATCACAATCAACATGTTTGGGCTGACGAGAATCCGCACGCAGTTGTGCACACACGTCATCAATACAGAATTTCTGTGAACGTTTGGGCAGGCATTGTTGGTGATGTCTTGATTGGATCCCATGTTCTTCCACCTACGCTCAACTGAGCACGCTATCATGGTTTCATGCGGGATACTCTACCTGTGCTTCCAGAACATGTGCCTTTACAACTACGACACAACATGTGGTTCATGCAAGAAGGAGCTTCTGCACATTTCAGTCGAAGTGTTCGTACGCTTCTCAACAACAGATTCGGTGACCGATGGATTGGTAGAGGCGGACCATTTCCATGTCCTCGACGCTCTCCTGACCTCAACCCTCTTGCCTTTCATTTATGGGGGCATTAGAAAGCTCTTGTCTACGCAACCCCGGTACCAAATCTAGAGAGACTTTTCGTGCTCGTATTGTGGACGGCTGTGATACAATACGCCATTCTCCAGGGCTGCATCGGCGCATCAGGGATACCATGCGACGGAGGATGGATGCATGTATCCTTTGCTAACGGTGGACATTTTGACCATTTCCTGTAACAAAGTGCTTGAAGTCAGGCTGGTACGTTCTGTTGCTGTGTGTTCCCATTCCGTGATTAATGTGACTAGAAGAGAAGTAATAAAATGAGTTCTAACATGGAAAGTAAGCGTTTCCGGACACATGTCGACATAACATATTTTCTTTCTTTGTGTGTGAGGAATGTTTACTGAAAGTTTGGCCGTACCTTTATGTAGCACCCTGTATATATCGCGATGTACGCTCCGGCACGTCGGCCAGGAACGTTATAGCAGAGAGGTCTGTGAAGAAGATGGTGGCAGCCAATAATACTTCGCTGACCGACCCCCCTCTAGGACGACACCGAGACAGCAGCGGCATCTAGGAGAATAGAATACAAGTGCCACGCCGGCCTGGCCGCAGCCCAGTTGATGTCTAGCCGACCTATGAACGCTACAGCAGTGACTCTGTTTTGGTTCACTTATATTACGAATTGTATAAACTGAAGAGCTTGCTTATTTTTTTCTGTCGACCCTTCCTAGCGACACGTCTAAATTTCACAAAGTTAAGTATTGCAATCATTTCCATTCATACGATTTATTTGAACTGTTGTCTAGCGATCCCACAAAGGGGTTTCCTTGGGCATCCTATATTAGACGAGTGGGCAAAACACAGCATAACTTTACGAACGAAAATTTTGAAAATCACTGTCGACAGATCACGGAAACGCGTGTGCTCATGACGTAGTAACCTATCTATCGGTTCCTTGTATTGATCTCCGCCAACCTTGATTAGCTGTAACATTTTCATGTTGTTATAATTTGTCAGTGAATAGGATACTATTAAACTAGTTTGTGTCATAGTTCAGTGCAACTATTGCACTTGTTTTGAGCGACGATTTATAATAAACAATAGAACTTTAGGCAACTTTGACTTTCATTACATACATATTTTACATGGCCGTAACATTAAATTACAGTGTCACTATCCCACCCTTATGAAGTCCGTAGGGCCATAATATAGCGTTATTCAGCAAGTTATTCCAAACTGACAGGAAGGGCCTCTACATTTGCAAATCACCAAGGGATAAATGTAGAAACAAAATTGATTTTATACTGGACGAAGTAAGGTACATAAATGGAGTCAAGAAAGTGCACACAGTACCAGGTGCTGACACCAGTAGCGACCACAGTTTACCTATGGCAGATATAGAAATAAAAATGAAAAAAGAAAAAAAAAACTGAAGAAGTTGGGACCTACAGAAGACAAGGTTGGGGAGAGAAGGAGTTACGGATATACTGTCACTTGAACTTACTATCACATTACAAGACAAACAATCCCGTGACAAAGCCAACACGTATTGGAATACGTTGATAGAAGGAATCATAAAAGTTGGTCAGAAAATTTTAGGAATGTTAATGGAAAAAAGGAAAGAAACAGAAGGTTACATAGGGAATGCTTCCGAAGATGAAGGACAGAAGAAAATTTAAAAAATAAAACCAATGAAAATCAAGAAAAATGTACCGAAGCCTGAATAACGAACTATGTGAAAAGACTGAGTAGACTAAGGGAAAGTGGAGTGTCATTCAGCTGAAGAACTGGAGAGGGAGGATGATATGAGTTAGCGTAAAAAACAGTAAAGACTACACCATGGGATCAAAACAAGCCAGGAAGTGCTACTACGGAAATTCTCAGTAAAGACGAAAAAGTGGTGTACGATTATCTTGAGGACTATGGAGATGGGAAGACTATTAAAAGAGCTATACGACATTGATTATAAATCAACAATCTGGAATCTGAACCGGTGAACAGTGTGAATGATGATGAGAAAGGAGCAACAAAGGTAATGAAAGAAAAAAATGAAATGTCGTTTGGCTGTCGAGTAGACCAGTCGCCTGGTGCAAGTCTTTCGATTTGACGCCACTTTGGCGACTTGCGTGTCGATCGGGATGAAATGATGATGAGTACAACACAGCACCCAGTCCCTGAGCGAAGAAGATCTCCGACCTTACCCGGAATCGAACGGGGGCCTTTTGGCATGGCAGCTCTCTCTCCCTCTCTATCTCTATCTCCCCCGCCAATTTTGTGTTGTTTTGATCCATTTTGCACTATAAAGTTCGTTGAATTTGTTCAGCGTAGACGTACGATGACACCCGTTCAGGTTGTTCGCTGATCCGAGCACTAACTTTTTTTTTATTGCAGAGGGTAGCTAACACTCTGACCGAACACGCTGATCTACCGAGCCAGCCAATGGAGAAATACTAAAATATTTGAACGAAGAAGGTGTAAGAGAAGTATTGACGTCATTTTACAGTGTATATGACAGCGGTGAATGGCCAGAGGATTTTATGACTATGGTAATGATCCCAGTGCCAAATAAATAAGGAACCAAGAAATGCAGTGAGCAAAGAATAATTAGCCTCATTTCACATTCAGCCAAAGTTATATTAAGAATCATTAATAAAAGACTGGAAAAGGTAATGGAGGAGGATATGGCAGAATTTGGTTTTAGATGGGATACAGTCACAAGAGATGCAGTTGGACTCTTGATTATTTTGGGAGAGATGTTTATTGAAAACGGAAGAGATTAATATATGTGTCTTATACTCGTGAAAAAGGCCTTTGATAGTGTGGTTTCGGATATTGCAACTATAATGCCGGAAAAGAAAATAGACTGGAAATCAGACAACGTATTAACTCTTTACATTTAAATCAGAAAGTATCAGTGAAAGGAAGAGCAAAAAGTACTCACAGGACAGAATAAGGAGAAGAAGTAAGACAAGGCTGCTGTCTGTCTCTTATTCTTTTCGATCTATACTTAGAAAATTGTCAACTGTCCCCTAAATCACAAGACTGGAGGAAGAAGGAAAAGGTGTTTGAGGTTTGGAAATGACGTGGTCCTCCTAACAACTGGTCAAAAAGCATTACTGGATGTGGTGGATACCGTTGAAGCTGAAGGAAAAATTTATACAATGAAAATAAATAGAAGAAAAATAAAAGTAATGACACTGGGAGGAAATAAAAAGACAAAGATAATGATGAATGGAGAGGTAGTAGAACATGTGGAAAGCTTTAAATACCTCAGAAGCAGGACAGAAACGTACTGCAGGAGTAGCACAGAATTTAAAACATGTGGAAAGCTTTAAATACCTCAGAAGCAGGACAGAAACGGACTGCAGGAGTAGCACAGAATTTAAAACCAGAATAGCAACGGCAAACGAGGCATTTTGTAAGAAAACGAGAATTTCCTGAAGCAATAGGGGCATATATTTAAGGAAAAGGCTAATAAAATGTTTTGTTTGGGGTGTCGTCCTGTATGGTTCTGAAAGGTGCCCACTGAGGAAGAAAGTTAGAGCAAGGGTAGTGATTTTAGAAATGTGGACGTGGCATAAGGCGGAAAGGAAATGTTGGATGGACAGAGTGAAAAGGAGGAGGTACTCAGAAGAGTGGGAGAGCAAAGACAAGTATTATTGGAGGTAATAAAAAGAAGACAACGAATCTGTATGGGACATAATAAAAAATGATGGAATAGTTTTAAAAAATGTGTTAGAAGGGTACGTGAGGAGGTGAAGGAGAAAGAGATTTTATATCATGGATAATGTGATAGGGAACAGCACATACATGTACATCGGCGTTATAGAGCAAATGGAGACGCAAAGGACTTGCTTATATAGCACAAAACTGATAATGATTTGTAACGTTGTCGTTGTTGTGGTCTTCAGTCCAGAGACTGGTTTGATGCAGCTCTCCATGCTACTCTATCCTGTGCAAGCTTCTTCATCTCCCTGTACCTACTGCAACCTACATCCCTCTGAATCTGCTTAGTTTATTCATCTCTTGGTCTCCCTCTATGAGTTTTACCCTCCACGCTGCCCTCCAATAATAAATTGGTGATCCCTTGATGCCTCAGAACATGTCCTACCAACCGATTCATTCTTCCAGTCAAGGTGTGCCACAAATTTCTCATCTCCCTAATTCTATTCAATACCTCCTCATTAGTTATGTGATCTACCCATCTGATCTTCTGCATTCTTCAGTAGCGCCACATTTGGAAAGCTTCTATTCTCTTCTTGACCAAAATATTATCGTTCACGTTTCACTTCCATAAATAACCACACTCAATACAAATATTTTCAGAAACGACTTCCTGCCATTTAAATCTACACTACATGTTAAAAAATTTCTCATCTTCAGAAACGCATTCCTTGCCATTTCCGGTCTACATTTTATATCCTCTCTACTTCCACCATCATCAGTTATTTTGCTCCCCAAATAGCAAAAGGCATTTACTACCTTAAGATCTCATTTCCTAATCGAATACCCTCAGCATCACCCGATTTAATTCGACTACATTAGTCGGCCTGGGTGGCCGAGCGGTTCTAGGCGCTACAGTCTGGAACCGCGTGACTGCTACGGTGGCATGTTCGAATCTTCCCTCGTGCATGGATGTGTGTGATCTCCTTAGGTTAGTTAGGTTCAAGTAGTTCTAAGTTCTATGGGACCGATGACCAGCGAAGTTAAGTCCCAAAGTGCTTAGAACCATTTGAACTATTTTCGGCTACATTCCATTATCCTCGTTTTGCTTTTGTTGATGTTCATCTTATATCCTCCTTTCAGGACACTGTCCATTCCGTTCAGCTGCTCTTCCAGGTCCTTTGCTGTCTCTGACAGAATTATAATATCATCGGCAAACCTCAAAGTTTTTATTTCTTCTCCATGGATTTTAATTCCTACTCCGAATTTTTCTTTTGTTTCCTTTACTGCTTGCTCAATATACAGATTGAATAACGTCGGGGAGAGGCTACAACCCTGTTTCACTCCCTTCCCAACCACTGCTTACCTTTCATGCCCGTTCACTCTTATAACTGCCATCTGGTTTCTGTACAAATTTTAAATAGACTTTCGCTCACTGTCTTTTATCCCTGCCACCTTCAGAATTTGAAAGAGTATTCCAGTCAACATTGTCAAAAGCTTTCTCTAACTCTACAAATGCTAGAAACGTTTGCCTTTCCTTAATCTATTTTCTAAGATAAGTCGTAGGGTCAGTATCTCCTCACGTGTTCCAACATTTCTACGGAATCAGGAAGGTAAAAAGACGAGGACTAATAGAAATCCTTGGGTAACAGTAGAGATATTGAACTCAATTTATGAAAGGAGAAAATATAAAAATGCAGTACATGAAGCAGGCAAAAGGGAATACAAACGTCTCAAAAATGAGATCGACAGAAAGTGCAAAATGGTTAAGCAGGGATGGCTAGAGAACAAATGAAAGGCTATAGAGGCATATCTCACTAGGGTAAGATAGATACTGCCTACAGGAAAATTAGAGAGACATTTGGAGAAAAGAGAACCACTTGTATGATGGAAAGCCAGTTCTAAGCACAGAAGAGAAAGCAGAAAGGTGGAAGGAGTATATAGAGGGTCTGTACAAGGGTCATGTACTTGAGGACGATATTATGGAAATGAAAGAGGACGTGAAGCTGAAATGAGAAATATGACACTGCGGGAAAAGTTTGACAGAGCACTGAAAGACCTAAGCCGAAACAAGGCTCCGGGAGTAGACAAAATGGTTCAAATGGCTCTGAGCACTATGCGACTTAACTTCTGAGGTCATCAGTCGCCTAGGACTTAGAACTAATTAAACCTAACTAATCTAAGGACATCACACATATCCATTCCCGAGGAAGGATTCGAACCTGCGACCGCAGTGGTCGCTCGGTTCCAGACTGCAGCGCCTAGAACCGCACGGCCACTCCGGCCGGCAGGAGTAGACAACATTCCATTAGAACTACTGGTAGTGTTGGGAGAGCCAGCCCTGAAAAAACTCTACCATCTGGTGAGCAAGGTATATGAGACAGGCGAAGTACCCTCAGACTTCAAGAAGAATAAAATAATTCCAATCCCAAAGAAGGCAGGTGTTGACAGATGTGAAAATTACCCAACTAACAGTTTAATTATCCACTGCTGCAAAATACTAACACGAATTGTTTACAGACCTTTACAGTTTGGATCCGTAGAAATGTTGGAACACGTGCGGAGATACTGACCCTACGACTTATCTTAGAAAATAGATTAAGGAAAGGCAAACGTTTCTAGCATTTGTAGAGTTAGAGAAAGCTTTTGACAATGTTGACTGGAATACTCTCTTGTAAATTCTAAAGGTGGCAGGGGTAAAATACAGGGAGCGAAAGGCTATTTACAATTTGTACAGAAACCAGATGGCAGTTATAAGAGTTGAGGGACATGAAAGGGAAGCAGTTGTTGGGAAGGGAGTAAGACAGGGTTGTAGCCTCTCCCCGATGATATTCAATCTGTATATTGAGCAAGCAGTAAAGGAAACAAAAGAAAAATTCGGGGTAGGCATTAAAATCCATGGAGAAGAAATAAAAACTTTGATGTTCGCCGATGACATCGTAATCCTGTCAGAGACAGCAAAGGACTTGGAAGAGCAGTTGAATCGAATGTATAGTGTCTTGAAAGGAGGATATAAGATGAACATCAACAAAAGCAAAACGAGGATAATGGAATGTAGTCGAATTAAGTCGGGTGCTGCTGAGGGAATTAGATTAGGAAATGAGACACTTAAAGTAGTGAAGGAGTTTTGCTATTTGGGGAGCATAATAACTGATGATGGTCGAAGTAGAGAGGATATAAAATGTAGACTGGCAATGGCAAGGAAAGCGTTTCTGAAGAAGAAAAATTTGTTAACATCGAGTATAGATTTAAGTGTCAGGAAGTCATTTCTGAAAGTATTTGTATGGAGTATAGCCATGTATGCAAGTGAAACATGGACGATGACTAGTTTGAACAAGAAGAGAATAGAAGCTTTCGAAATGGGGTGCTACAGAAGAATGCTGAAGATTAGATGGGTAGATCACATAACCAATGAGGAGGTATTGAATAGGATGGGGGAGAAGAGAATTTGTGGCACAACTTGGCCAGAAGAAGGGATCGGTTGGTAGGACATGTTCTGAGGCATCAAGGGATCATCAATTTAGTATTGTAGGGCAGTGTGGAGGGTAAAAATCGTAGTGGGAGACCAAGAGTTGAATACACTAACCAGATTCAGAAGGATGTAGGTTGCAGTAGGTACTGGGAGATGAAGAAGCTTGCACAGGATAGAGTAGCATGGAGAGCTGCATCAAACCAGTCTCAGGACTGAAGACCATAACAACAACAACAATGGCTGATTTCCTTCCCCATCCCTGATGACCTCGATGTCGATGGGACATTAAACCCAGTCATCGTTCTTTCCCTTGGACGACGCACTGACCGCTTAAGAGGGGCGGCTATGCTTCCAGCAACGGCAGGCTTTGAAACAACCTAAAAGACGGCTACTGGCAGTTCTCTGAGGTTCTGTAATAATTTGCAACCAAATATTAATGGAAATATAAATACATCGCCGATCCCGGAAAAATTTGGCGCATCCAGTGACACAGCAATATTTCAATATCTTTAAAACTGCATCTACACATTAACATCTGAGTTAAACTTTTACAAACGCTTCTTGCGATTTTAGTATGTAGCTTTGCACATAGCTATCATCCCTGAAAGCTACGTATCTGTATGTATTTTATTTCATTATTTATGCCCATCTTTTATATATTTTTCCTTATGAAAATTTACACTGCAAATGAAGACAGGATCAATACCTCACATTGTCATACTTGTGCAGTTATTTAATGAACAGGGTACTGTTTTGCCAGTAACATTTATTTAAATGTCGAATGCAACTGCTATTAAACAACTATGCTAATTTAAAAGTGGTGAGTCGTATATGTTACAGGACACCACAATTGAAACGACAATGGAAAGATGTTTCTGTAAAGAATGCATAAATAATTGTTTAAATAATATTTAACAACGATCTGTTGTCATTTATCGTGAGCACACCTGCATAAGAATGGTGTCTTATTTATTTATCAACCAACTATTGTTTGTAAGTATTATGAATAATTTGTGTGTGAGTGCACGTTTATGATACTTCTGTATTTAAATATTATTCTTATACTATCTTATTCTAGGAAGTAGCCATGTTGAAACAAATAATGTCTGTAGAGCTTAAGAATGATGTATTTTTGTTGGGGACAGCTTTCAGCCAAGGGAGAATCAGACAGTAGTGGAACATTCGTGGGGTCAAGTGCAGACAGGGACTTTACAAGTTGAGAACTCAAGGGAGCGATCCTGGATACCCCCACGCTTGTGTAGGTGCATGTTTCAGACGTACTGAAAAGAGTACTCAAAGACGATTCTGTCAAGAATACATAAATAAGTGTTTAAATAATATTGCCGAGAATATACTGTCATTTACCGTGAGCACACTTGGGCTATGTGACTTAATTTTTGATGACACATTTCCGTTGGATCTTGAACGCGCACTATATGGCAAGCTCTGGAAGAAATCAGACCTGTCTAGCGTAACGTGCGTGATTCAGTCGTATAAGTGATTGTTTCTGAGCTGTGAACGGCTGCTACAAAACTCTAACTTTTGAAGGGACTTTATACTACGGGAGGTCTGAATGCGCTCCAGAGTAGAACTCCAACTTTTGTGGCATGATTTACGCAACTGAAAATAGGCAGCGTATGAGTTACCATTCTCATGTTGAACTCTGAACTATTTGGGGCTGATGAATAGTTCATGTATCGCGACCACGAAATGAACTTAGTTTTCGCGTTTTGATGACTATTCAGTCTGCGGATTTTTCCAGCATTCTCGTAACGTCCTCAAAGTAACACCGCTGCATTTGATAAAGGTATTTCCTGTCAGTAGTTCTACTGAAAGTCGTAGAACCGTTTCCCGTTTCTTTGAGATGTCCTTTCTTGAATAAATATAATTCAATACAATTCTCTGTCGTGTGCATGAATTACTGGCATTAGATCAGGGCCCTTATTAGTAAATTATTCATTTAACTTTCATTCTGTATTTCTGTGTATTTTATTCGCAATTCTAGCCAATGGATAGAGTATTCGACTGCAGGACAATACCTACAGGTTATTATTTGCAGGGCATGAAAGCAGACGTGCGTGGCTCGACGCTATTCTTTCTAAACAGAGCCGTGCATAGCTCCCGTACTTAAAGCGCGAATAACCACAGGCACAGACGTAACTAGTTTGCTGATATGGGATGCTGTTTGGAAGAGCGACAACTCGTCAGTAACCCTAAGGTACAGTCGCTGTGGCCACGCATTGTAATTTGGGCAAGCAATATCAGTTCAGGCAAACTAAGAACTATGGAATGTGGAAGCAATGGAGAGCGTTGTAATCAGCGGAAAGATTGCTCTGCTGAACACTAGAAACGCTGATGAAAGAATCGCCTGTTTTAGCCACGTTTATATTGTACTTTGCAGATGCATTCGTCGGCACAAAGCGCACTCCCGCGAAGGCAATCAGTGCAGAACTCGACGTTAGGGGAACTGGATATGAGCACGAAACAGCGGGAGAGAGAGAGAGAGAGAAGACAACGAAACGAGCTGACCCCTAGATGCGCCGCGGCTCGCTGCCACAGGTGAGCGTAATAAGAACGCGTTATCAAAAACAGGTTTCCCATTAAAATGCAAGGCCGACTCGTGAAACGGGCGGCAGTAATTGGGTTAGTCGTCAAAATCCGGGGGCCGGCCGCCCCTAATTGTGGCCATTACACGCTGGCTGCGCCGGCTCGGGTCGGCTTCATTCTCTGCAGCCCCTCTGTCTGTGTGTCTGCTCTGCCCGGCATAGCTGGTACCACGGAGGCGGCCGACGCCCTCTGCATATCGAATGAGGCCGGCCCGCGTTATTACGCGGGACGCCTTATTAAGCAAAAATGGCTAATCGAGCGTCAAACGGGCTGCGGGTGGCGCTGACTGATGGGAACGAAACCCCGTCTCCACGGTGCGTCCGCCGAGCCTCCAGCCGCGGCGATCGAATTTCCGGCCTCTCCGGCCGCCCATCCGCGTTACACCCGCGCCAACAATGGCGCGCTGTCCGCCCGGAACGGCCGTGGGCGACGCCGCGGCTTCTTGTCCTGGGAAGGACGCCGCTGGCGGATGTCGCCAGCGGTGGCGGACGTCGGCGTCGGACACGCCGCATCCATCACTCTGGAGACGACTCACGCCCTCTGGAGGTGCACAGCTCTCAAGGGCCGACTACAGTGTTGCACAGCGAAAAGGTCGTGCTGCCTACCTCCTTAGCACGGACGAGGAGAACCCGCAAGTGCCACAAACAGATTTCCGAGAAACTTCGCTGAGTTGGAATTATTATTTTCAGCAAGAAAGTTTTCTCTATATTGTGTGGCGCTTTTCAGTGGTAACTGAACAATATATTTTGATAAGAGGAAATCAACTGGAGTTGCTGTTAATTATAAGAAGCAGCCATGTAAAAAGAACGATAAGTTTAAATTACCACTCGGCACAGATAAATTTACCACTAACAGCCAGAAGATTAATACACTACTGGCCATTAAAACTGCTACACCAAGAAGAAATGCAGATGATAGACGGGTATTCATTGTGTAAGTAGGCTGTTTAGGTTTTTTTATTGGTAACGCCGCCGCCACGTAGCGCTCTGTATGAAAATCACTAGCTCTGCCGTGTGCACTCTGTGACTGGTTTGCATTGTCGTCTGCCATTGTAGTATTGGGCAGCGGTAGCTGGATGTGAACATCGCGTAGCATTGCGCAGTTGGAGGTGATCCGCCAGCAGTGGTGGACGTGCGGAGAGAAATGGCGGAGTTTTAAGATTTGTAAGACTGGATGTCATGAACTGCTACATATATATTACGACTTTTGATGATATTAAGGTAAATACATTGTTTGTTCTCTATTAAAATCTTTCACTTGCTAACTAATACCTATCAGTAGTTAGTGCCTTTCGTAGTTTGAATCTTTTATTTAGCTGGCAGTAGTGGCGCTCGCTGTATTGCAGTAGCTTGAGTAACGAAGGTTTTTGTGAGGTAAGTGATTTGTGAAAGGTATAGGTTAATGTTAGTCAGGGCCATTCTTTTTAGGGATTTTTGAAAGTCAGATTGCGTTGCGCTAAAAATATTGTATGTCAATTTAAGCACAGTCACGTATAATTTGTCTAAGGCGACGTTTCAATTGGACAAATATAATACACTAGAACTGACATGAGATTACTTTTCACCCAATTTGGGTGCACAGATCGTGAGAAATCACTACCCACAACAACCAACCAGCACTGGCCCTAATAACGGCCTTAATACGCCTGGGCATTGAGTCAAACAGAGCTTGGCTGACGTATACAGGCACACCTGCCCTTTCAGCCGCAACACGATGCCACAGTTCATCAAGTGTAGTGACTGGCGTATTGTGACGAGCGAGTTGCTCGGCCACCATTGACCAGACGTTTTCAGTTGCTGAGAGATCTCTAGAATGTGATGGCCAGGGCAGCAGTCGAACATTTTCTGTATCCAGAAAGGCCCGTTCAGGATCAGCAACATGCGGTCGTGCATTATCTTGCTGAAATGTAGGGTTTCGCAGGGATCTAATGAAAGGTAGAGCCACGGCTCGTAACACATCTGAAATGTAACGTCCACTGTTCAAACTGCCGTCACTGCGAACAAGAGGTGACCGAGACGTGTAACCAATGGCACCACATATCATCACGACGGGTCATACGGCAGTATGGCGATGACGAATACGCGCTTCCAATGTGCGTTCACCGCGATGTCGTCAAACACGGTTGCGACGACCATGATGCTGTAAATAGAAACCGGATTCATCCGAAAGAATGACGTTTTGCCATTCGTGCACCCAGGTTCGTCGTTGAGTACGCCATCGCAGGCGCTTCTGTCTCTGATGCGGGGTCAAGGGTAACTGCAGCCATGGTCTCCGAGGTGATAGTCCGTGCTGGTGCAAACACAGTCGAACTGTTCGTGCAGATTTTATTGTCTTGGAAATGTCCCCATCTGTTGACTCAGCGATCGAGACGTAGCTGCACGATCCGTTAAAGCCATGCGGATAAGATGCCTGTCATCTAGACTGCTAGTAATACGAGGCCGTTGGGATCCAACACCGCGTTCCGTATCACACTCCTGAACCCACCGATTCCATATTCTGCTAACGGTCATTGGATCTCGACCAGCGCGAGCAGAAATGTTGCAATACGATAAACCACAATCGCGATAGGCTACAGTCCGACCTTTATCGAAGTCGGAAACGTGATTGTGCGCATTTCACCTCTTTACACGTGGCATGACAACAACGTTTCACCAGCAACGCCGGTCATCTGCTGTTTGTGTATGAGAAATCGGTTGGAAACTTTCCTCATATCAGCACGTTGAAGGTTTCGCCACCTTGTGTGAATGCTCTGAAAAGCTAATCATTTGCATATTACAGCATCTTCTTCCTGTCTTAAATTTCGCGTCTGTAGCACGTCATCTTCGTGGTGTAGTTATTTTAATGGCCAGTAGTGTAATTGATGATTCTGTCTAACCTACTTTGATACCGTAGAGTGGACTGACGGCGCACATCTCTTGTTGCTGCATGTCGAGCATTAATATTACACAATGTGCACAAAAATAGTGCCCAGAAAAAAATTGGAAATTTGTGGTAAGTTCCTATGGGACCAAACTGCATATCTCATAGATCGCTACGCTTACTCACTACTTAATCTAAGTTAAACTAACATACTCTAAGAACAACACACATACCAACGCTCGAAGGAGGACTCGAACCTCCGACGGGGGGCAGCCGCGCGAACCGTGGCAAGGCGTCAAAGACCTCGCGGCTACCCCGTGCGGCACTGCTGCCCGGAAACTGCATTTACAGATCGGCTTAACAGATCTCAGAGACGCACGAGTGGCTGCTACAAACTCTATCACCAATGATGCTCACCAGCAGCCGGGAAACGCTTTGTCGGCAGTCTTGCTGTTCTACTAGCTGAAACATAGAAAAGTTGGCAGGTAATGCTAATGTTGTTGAAACGTTGCTAAACAATAACAGTTATTCAAATAATGACGATACTTTTACATAGCCAAATACATTACACACCTTGAAAATATCTTTCAAGTACAACTGCATGTTACAAAATCATACTTGAACGGTTCAACTGCCTTGGTGTTTGACTATTAGAGACTCCGATTTCCTGCTACGTGTCGATGTTTGGTTTTTCATCACATGATTACTGTTTACCGCGTGGCAATGTCACAATCGTGGTTCATGTACACAATAAGCGCTGTCACTAATGGCGTCTGTTTCCCACCTGCAGGAAAGGCATGTACCCGTAATCTAACACCGCACACAGCCAACTGTCTTTGTACTGAGATATGTCATCGATGTCTTGTTGTACACTGTACTACTCATATCAAATGCGACTACTTTTGACAGCATTTGTCAGTCTACTCAATCTCATACTATTCCATATACACCATGCATAACTGTACCACCAAGAATGGTAATTTATCAAGAAATATTCATGCCTTTATGCTGATTTCCACTACTGTAAAGTCGCAGCATCTCACTTTTGCCTCCAGCGTCTGAAACCCGATTTTTTCTGCTTATTTTATTTTATTCCTTTATTTATATACCCCTCTCTATAGAAGGTTACCTCACGAATATTTCTTAGTTAGTTAGTTAGTGGATACAATGACTTTATATTCATTATAAAATTACAACTGGATTTCGCAATAAGTGCGATACAGTTCGTACAATTATGGTATTTCAGGGTTTAAAAACTTTTTAAATTCTAATACTCTTATATCCCATTCTTACATTAATTCGTAATTCTTATATTTTACTCATATATTTATCCTTCAGAAAGGTTTCCTGCACTCAGTCGGATCATATAAACATTCGAAACAAAGATATTCCCAACACCACGATGATACAGCGACATTTCTTCGTATGAATGTCTGTCGGGAAAGGAACGTCGCTAACAATGGCGAAGATTTCTTACGTTGGCAATAATGTCGTGGCAGACCACGCATAACGGAGTACTTTTTCCAGAACTAGCGCTTACAACTGATTACGAATCAAGATACACTACAAAACATTTTCAAATAATTTTTCCTTTCATTTATTGTTTCCTCATTCATCAGACATGCAAATAGTAGACGAATGACAATGTTATTTCAGTAAGCAATGGAAAACATATTTGTAGTAAATTTCTATCGACGTGGGTAGATACTCGTGATTAAAAAACAATAATTATTATTATTATTATTATTATTATTATTATTATTATTATTATTATCGGCTTTTGACACAGGGAGCAAACGTCGAACATTGTGCCACCGCTTCAGTTGGACCGTTTACTCTTTAAAAGGGATATAAATTTCTTCGAAAACTTTGTCTTTAGTTTTCTCAGAAACCGTCGAATATCTGCAGATAAGTCGTCACATCTGTTCGCTTATTTTGACCCCTTTTCCTGAGGGTGAAGTTTATCGGAAATCGGGTAATGGCACTTGCCATATTCTCCTCGTGAGTGTGTTGTAAGCCATCTGGTTGGGATAAGACAGGGTGAACATAGAGCCTTTCCCTGATTACACGAAATTTATTTCTAAGCAACTAAGCAAAGTAAAAGGTGTTTCAAAAAGTATAATTTACGACTATTATAAGGATTTATTCGTTTAGGTTACAGACATGGATTTGGTGTCATTTTATTGCATAATATATAAAGTTTTTTACCTTTTGACTTTCAGGTTCAATGTGACTTCCATTGGTTATACAGCACACATTCCAACTAAAGTTGATTTAAGATCCAAAGGAATTAACGACATCAGCTGCTAGTGGACATTTATTAAATGAAGTTGATAAATTTTACAAGACACATGTCAAGTGTAACTTGTTCAATAGCAAGGTAGATTCTAGCTCTGAGCTGTGATAGAGAAGCGGGCAAGAGCAGAAAAACACGGTAGCCTGGACGAACCCCCATAAGAGAAAGTCAAGAGATTTTCTAGTCCGTTGAACGTTGAGGCGATGCGATTGACATACCTCTCCCATCCACTTACCTAGAAAGTGGACATTTAGGAGCTCCCTGGACATTGTAAACTTCCATAGTTTGAGACGCAATCGTTTTCTTAACAAACACCAAACAGTCATATGTGGGATGCCAAGCTCTGGAGAAGCACACTGGGCCGATGTTGTTGAACTGTCCACAAAGATTTGCCTCGCTCGCTGTACGACGTCATCAGAGGCACGGAGACGACCTGAGGATTAGTTGTGTCTTACCGGACACCCATTTTCAGTAAACATACGTGACACTCATGAGCAGCGCGCCTACTATGACTATCTTCAGCATACTCTTTACGAAAAGTATGTCGCAGGCTGTGGCTAAGCCATGTCTCCGCAATATCCTTTCTTCCAGGAGGGCTAGTTCTGCAAGGTATGCAGAAGAACTTCTGTGAAATCTCGGTACGACACACAGTTTTAATCAGCCAAGAAGTTTTATACCGTACTACAGTTTGACACGGAGGGGATGAATGAGTGCTGGTATACCGATTAAGGTAACACAGTTGTAATGCAACCAGCTCTCTTGTGAAAGTTGTTCATTCTCATGACTGCACTTTTCACACTCTATTTTCATATTTAAGTCTGACTCAGTGTCCCACCCAAACCACACTAGTCTACTGATCGCTTTCTCGTGAGTATTACCACCTTATTCCTTGGTGTGGCCGGTGAATAGGGATATCGATTTGTAACACGCACGCACTTGCTTAAGTGTCCACTGAACGTATCGTTTTACTACTACGCGGCACGTGCGTCTACGGCCCACTAAATAACTGCATTTTTCAACACATACAAACAATTTAACTGCGCATCTCGTCCATGCCGCGACGAACGATCCAGCTTTCCAGCTTCTATCACTCTATTTCGCTGGATCCCAACACTTTGTCTTTCCGCTGTAATTGCGAGTGCGTGCGTGAGAATTTTCGTCACATGACTTTCAGTAACGGCATTTTATTTCAAAGACCTTACGTATTCAGGAGCTGCTCTGTTAGCACACGACCTTAGTATTCGTTAGTTTTACCTTTATTGGTCCAGTATATAGTGCACAAAGAGTGTTTCGCCTCCTGGTTTGCAGTCAGGACTTGGAAAACAGGAGCTTGTCCCGCACTGTCGGCGTCAGGTGAAGACGAGGCAGTCCGATATCTTCTAATCACAGCAGTCCTTACAAGGATTGATGCAGGAGTGAACAAGGCCAAACGTTAGCTCTGTTTTGGGATCAGTCTAAGACGTATTAACACGGTCTCTATTTACAATGTACGAAATTTATACAATAAAAAGTTACCTGCTGGGGACTCATTCAACAAAGTAGTATTTGTCTGCGGTCATAGTTGATGACTGGCAGTTCATTCCTGCTACAATACTGAAATGTTATTTGATTGTTATGAAGTAATATATACTGCAACAGTTACTTGTATTAACACTTCATCAGCACTACCCGTTTGGGCAGCATGCAGCCATAATTTGTTTGCATTTACAGTCCGTTTTATATTGAAATTAGCTTGAAGCTAGGTTAATCTCCTTTAAGAACCTTCAACATCGCAGCGCGTCAGCAATCGTTGGTTAATATATTAAAAAACTAGAAACCTGCCTCGATTGTGAAAAAAGCGCCTAGTGTTGTTAACCCTGGTTTCGGCGTAGGTAACTACACCTTCTTCAGAACAACAATGAAACCCACATGTGCCTAAGAAGACCTTCGTCAATGATTAAAAGAACGCCACAATAAAAGGGAAGTTACGTGCGCATGTGCATAGATAGCGGATCAGGCTTGTAAGTGAGCGACCGTTTGTAGCTGCAGTTTATGGCGGGTCATGGCCCATCGAACATAGGCCAGTGTGAGGTGGAGCGTACACCATTAAGTTAAGTAGTGGTTTTGACTTTGTACATATGTACTGTTTCTGTTTTCCTTTTCTTTTTCATTTTTTAAATGTGTAGCTATAGCGTTCTTTTAATCATTGACAAAGGTCTTCTTAGGTACTTGTGGCTTTTATTGTTGTTCTAAAGAAGGTGTAGTTATCTACGCCGAAACCTGGGTTAACTCTTAACACTAGGTGCTTTTTTCGCAATCTAGGCGGGTTTCTAATTTTTTTTAAATTGTATTAATATCCTTTGTTGTGAGTGCCAAGGAGGTTATGTGTCGAAAAGACACATTTTAAGAAGATAAATATGTTATAGTGTTTACATTATATGGTAAGCATAATTAATCATTGATCGTCTGTACTTACATTTTTGTTGGTCACAGGTACATCACAACTTAACACTTCTACAATCATTTGATTACATCACTCAACAGAGTCTTAAAAGCTAAGATACACTTATTTCTATTGCTAAAATGTAATGCTAACTGCAACCGTTTTAGGTATGGTGGAAAACGTTATGTCCTAGACATCGTCGGCCCACACTTGGGAGTTGATCATCCAGTGGGATTAACGTGGTGACTGAAGGTTTCTGCACATGGTCATGGGGGCAGAGACCAGACTCATCTGTGGTCCATCCGCCAGAAGTGTGGCGCTATGAGAGGTGAGAGGTCTCCTGCAAATCCACTGCTGATCACATCCCATCAGAGCAACCGACGATCGTCTCTTCCTGTGGTTGGGAGGGGGGGGGGGTTCGCCACTGCTAGAACCTTCGTTCTCTATAGCCTTCAACCGGCAGGCATCGGATGGAGCCAGTCGCCATTTCTTCCGTCGTTTCGGAGCGCATTGTTATCTGATCAACATCCAAAAATTACTGAGCGTCGTTGCCATTGCGGACAAAAGATTCGTTCCTCACCACCAAGTCTGCAGCAGCCGTCCTGTGCTCCAGGACTGTACTTCATGTTGCAAGACCAGTGCTGCGGGTGCTTCGGCAGTATAGACTGCTGTCTGTAGTTCCCTTCCGTCACATCAGGGGCTGGTGAAACGTAACAATAAATAATTTAGGTGCCAGATGGAATATTACGATCTCTGTAGAAAAGCAGTAGACATATATTGATGTTGATCTTGCCTTGTCACATTCTAGTGTCTTTTTAGCGTTGAACAGAATTTAAGCAGGTGGGAGTGTTACCGTTTATTATTTAATAACCATTCAGTTGAAGAAATCGGTGTGAAAAATTATTATTGTCCTACGGGACATTTTAATGTAGAGAAGGCGAAGGAGTTTAGCTGTTCTTTGCGGCTGTAAAAGGAGGTAAGTGAAAAAGTATTGATTCCTGGCGGGGTTGGACTATTTGGACTGTGATAAATTGGGCGCTTGCACGGTACGTTCACATTAAGAGAGTAATTCTCACCGTTTTTCTCATCTTTTTTAAGTGCTTGCAGTCTATAACATTCCGGTTTCACAGTCAAAACATAAAAGGAGTAATACTTCAGGTCAGCTCGTCGGAGAAGCCCTGTCCCTTCTCTATACTGACCTAAAGCGAGACGGTATTTTTCTTCTATATCGTGAAACTATAATTATGGAATATGACACCAGGAAAAAACCCATTCGCGCATCTCTCGCCAATGTATATTCCCTTTTGTGTGCTGCGACTGAAGATTCCGTCGAGAATCACTATCATATTCTGGATGTACCTGATTTTCAGCATTGTTAAATTATTTTTGTCTCGCTAAGCAGATAAGAATTTTTCTATTCTCGTCAGTAAACGCAAGTCATACACAAGGAGATTTAGCACTCGCGACCGTTTACACGACATAAATATATACATATTTTTCACATTTGTTATGAACATATGTATAAAGTAATAGTGCTACTGTTACATAACTATTTGTTTCATGATATATGCAACTGAACGCGTGACACCGATCAAGCTACAAAAATAGGAAACGGTTTTCAAAAATTCTGAGAGAGTAAAATAAGATCAGGAAAATATGGACAGAAAGCTATTCTGGAATATTTCCCCGATGGCAACAAAACAGTGAGTCAAATAAAGAACTACAGTACTCATACACAGCGTTTGTTAAAATAAAATTTGGGAGTACAATTGACTTTTTACAAGACCCACTGTGTGCTGCGCATATAATTTGGTTTCTTTTGTAGTGGTTTTTTAATTTCTTATTTTTGTAGTAATTTTTCATTAGTTTAAGTCCAAAAAGAGAGTGGAAACCTTCTTGCAGTAGCGCACACACACGTCTAGCGTGACGCAATTGTTTTGCAAAGAAATATTTTTCAGTAGCAGAGCTAAGTTACAGGTAAGCATCATCTGTGAACTGTTTACGTTAAGAATATAAGAGGAATAAGAATCCAGAAATTCATACACGTTCTCGTGGTTAAAACTAAGTTTGAAACAACAACCATGGAAATTTCAGAGGAAGAGAACGCTTTAGATACTAATGTAGAGAATAAATTTTTTTGAAACATTGTTCTAGGAAACAACGATCTAAGTTTATTTAGAAAATACAGTCGTGGTCACGTGTAAGTCGTTACTTTTTATTTATGGATGACGTGTTCCGATCTACTACAGTGGTCATCGTCAGATCTATATTCTGTGAAGAGGAATGGAACATATTACTTGAGTTACAATCGAAATGGACATTAATATACTGTATAATAATGAAAAAAAATGGTTCAAATGGCTCCGAGCACTATGGGTCTAACATCTGAGGTCACCAGTCCCCTAGAACGCGCTCGCGCGGTTCCAGACTGAAGCGCTTAGAACCGCACGGCCACTTCGGCCGGCTATAATAATGCAGTAAAAACGAGCAGCTTGATATACCTCTGGCGGCTGTAGGGATCCCTGGCGCTGAATTTGGTTCCGCTGCCGGTAGTTAAATAGCAGAAACCCCGACCATTGTCCCTGGCGTAACGTCATCTATAGCAAATGGCCGTGGGACTTGATTACATTGACTGGAGAACATATATTACTTGTACAATTTTTAGGAGTTCGGTGTTTGAGAAAACAAATAACGATATTTTCATTTTATAAAAGATGTTACGTAATTTTATAAAATCAAAATATCATGATATATACAAATATCAAAACGAAATATAAATTTGAGACGGTTCCGAGCGCTTGACGGTGCTTCGAAATTTTGATGCGAAAGTAAACAAACAAATAAGCAAAGCGCATTTACGATAATAAAGAAAGAGTACTGTAACTTTACATAGCGTGCTTTCCAGACGACCCGCGCGTAAGACGATTCGCGTTCCGGAGTGCTTGAAACACAAGACAGTCTCATGTAATCCGTTTTTGCTTACGCCCTGAATAATAGCGAGAGGAAGCAATGTATTGCAAATAAGAAATTCTAAATAAATGCGTATGTGACTGGTGATGTTCTCAAACAAGTAAGGCAGTATGCAGAAACATTATTATGAAGTTAAATTAAAAAATGATTATAAACTGGGTGACTACATTCGATTGCAAATAGGTCTATAGTGAATTGTAAACTGTGATTTAAGAAATTTTTGTTCCCGTTGTGGGGTAGAGTTGTTTCGAACTTGCAGCAGTGGACAGTAAAAGTGTCTAAAGGTAGTACATCGCATGCAAATAAACATTAAGCTGTGATACTAACCGGCATCTGGTGATAATGAAGGGGCTCTCGACTTCTTCAAAAACCTTGCTACTCTTTTCTGGGTGTAGCAGAGCACGACGCACGTAAAACCACGATGAAAGAAAGCACTCAGCAACCCACGCTACTAACACACCTAAGTTATAAAGTATGCCGCACAACTCAACTACGGTGCATAAGACGACCAGCTGCCGCGCTATGGTACCGTATTGATTGCTGCATATGCACTCATGTATCAGACATCATTCTTGCGGCCCAACGGACGTAGGGACAATGTGAATTTCAAAATGGGAGGTGAACTTCAAAAAGACACATACGCAAGTGCACATTTAGAGAATTTGTAGAGTAAGAAATGAATGTATCCTCACCAAAAACACCTGAGTTTACACAGGAGAAATCTCGAGACACCCAAGACATAAGATTTCCAAGAATGAAATGGTGATAAGAGAAAGCAGAACGTAGTATCGGTTTGAAATTATAATTAAATTACGACCCTACGCTGCCGACAGGCGTTAGTATACATGAACGGGGACAGGAAAATGTGTGCCCCGACCGGGATCTCCTGCTTACATGGTAGACACTCTATCCATCTGAGCCACTGAGGGTACAGAAGACAGTGCGGACTTATCCCTTGCACGCTCCCCGTGAGACCAACATTCCAGACTTAATGTTCACACATTACAATCGTAGTGGCCCTGCCCATTACACTCATTACTCGCGGCAGACAATCTTACCGAGTCCCGTAAGAGTTCGGGCAATACGTGTGTATCCGCACAGAAGAAGAAGGTCAGTGGCCGGTTAGCCTTGAAGATGGTATCTGTTATTTCGGACACGTCCGAGTAATCTACTATGCGCACTCCTCCCGTTGTCTCTACTGTTAATGTGTAACGGTTGTAGAATTCGTATGCTGGAATACTGGTCAGCTGAACAGTCAGATTCCTCCAGATGTATTCTCTGTCCTAAGGCCGAACCCCTACACAAAGTATTCATTTTGGAGAATAGCTAATAACAACACTTCGTCTGAGAGGAACTTCTGGCTGCCTTCGATGTTCAGTTTCCAGTTTACATATGTGGCTGCAACATGAGAGAGCGTGCAACCTCTTACGTCACTGTTTAACACCTAGCAGGGTCATACACTGAACCGCCAAAGAAACTGGTGTGACATGCGTATTCAACTGCAGAGATATGTAAACAGGCAGAATACAGTGCAGCGGTAGGCAACGGCTATATAAGACAAGTGTTTGGCGCAGTAGTTAGATTGGTTATGGCTGCTACTATGGCAGGACATCAGGATTTTAATGAGTTTGAACACGGTGTTATGGTCGGCACATGAGCGATGGGACACAGCAACTCCGAGGTAGCGATGAAGCGGGGTTATTCCGTACGACCATTTCACGAGTGCACCCGGAATATCAGGAATCCGACAAAACATCAAATTCCCGACATTCCTGTGGCCGGAAAAAGATCCTGCAAGAACGGAACCGATGACTGAAGAGAAGTGCATCCTTCTCGCAGATTGCAATCCCGGGCTACAAACATGTGACAGCGTGCGAACCATTCAACGAAACATCATCGATATGGGCTTGCGTAGCCGAAGGCCCACTCGTGTACCCCTGATGACTGCACGACACAGGGCTTTACGCTTCTCCTGGGCTCATCAACACCGACTTTGGACTGTTGATTACTGGAAATATGTTGCCTGGTCTAACGAGTCTCGTTTCATATTGTACTGAACAGATGGACGTGTATGGGTATGGAGACAACTCATGAATCCATAGTCCCTGCATATAAGAAGGGGACTGTTCAAGATGGTGAAAGCTCTGTAAAAGTGTGAGGCGTGTGCAGGTGGTGTGATAATGAACCGCTAATACGTCTAGATACAACGCTGACTTGTGATACCTACGTAAGTATCCAGTCTGATCATTTGTATCTATTAATGTCCACTGTGCATTCCGACGGACTTGGACAATTACAGCAGGACAATGCGACATCCCACACTTCCAGAATTGCTACATAGTGGCTGCCGGAACACTCTTCTGAGTTTAAACAGTTCCGCAGGCCAACAAACTCCCCAGACACAAACATTATAGAGCATATCCAGGATGCCTTGCAACGTGCTGTTCAGAAGAGATCTCCACCACCTCGTACTCTTACAAATTTATAGAGAGCCCTGCAGACTTCATGGTGTCAGTTCCCTACAACACTCCTTCCGACGTTAGTCGAGTCCATGCCTCGTCGTGTTGCGGTACTTGTGCGTGCTGGCGGGGGCCCTACATTATATGAGGCAAGAGTACCTGTTTCTTTGCCTCTCCACTGTATTTGTCACTACCAATGTGCTGCCTTTTCATTCGGTATAGGGAAGAATGCTATTAATACCATCTTGACACCGTACAGTTCAGGAGAAACGATACGGTACTTCCATTCGTCTAATATAGCGTGTCTAGGAAGCTGTTTTTCGGATACCTAGACAACATTCAAGCTAATATTATTAATGGAGTTTATTAAAATAAGTTAAATTGACAGTACTTACTTTGCCTTTGTCCAAAGATGAGTCGCAAGCAAATGAGGATATGCAAATAATCAATGTCCTTCCATATACACGTGGTGTACGTAAAGTCCTAAACACATTCATTTATTTATTGTACAAGAATCAAACACTGTACAAATATCATACATATGTCCTTTTGAAGGGAAAGCTGAAAGCTTTTTTCTTTTTTCATGCATACCGTCAAAGCGTAGTTTGGTAATTTGCTAATAGTCAGCGCTAATCGCAAACATGGTGAGTTCAGGTGCGGTGGGAGCTTTCTGTGTGTTGGAGTTCGACAAAAACAAGCGTGCTACAGCTGTTCAGTGCATGTTTAGAAGCAAGTACGGTACGAAGCCACTAACATGGAAGGCCATTTCCCACTGGCACGACAAAATCGTTAGACGGGTTGCTTGTGCCCGGCAAAGAGAAGCGGACCTCTCAGTGTGAAATGAATGTGGAGAGCGGATATTCCTACTTCGACAAGTTTGCAGCAATGGCTGGTGTCTAAAATACAATCGGACTCTCCGTTCATCTTTCAGCAGGGTGGGGCTCCACTCCATTTTCATCTTGAAGTTCGTGGGTACTTGAACACGGAGATGCCGCATCGATGGATCGGCCATGCTACAGAAGGGGACAGCTGTTTCATGAAATGGCCTCCCGGATCACCATATCTCACTTCGTGTGACTTTTTTCTTTGGGGACATATTAAAGATTGGTGTATGTACCGCCTCTACCACGTGATGTACCACCGGGAGGTAATGCGGGAAGCGACCGCCACAGTCGATTATGCCATGCTGGGACGGGGATGGGAAGATTCCAAAAATGGCTCTGAGCACTATGGGACTTAATATCTGAGGTCATCAGTCACGTAGAACTACTTAAACCTAACTAACCTAAGAACATCACACACATCCATGCCCTTGGCAGGATTCGAACCTGCGACCGTAGCGGTCGCGCGGTTCCAGACTGAAGCGCCTAGAACCGATCGGCCACACCTGGCCGGCGGCAACAATTCGATTATCGTATTGACGTCTACGGCTCACTCATGGTTCACATATCGAATGTTTGTTAAAACAACTTTAAGGGTTTCTCTTCAAAATGCAGCATGTTTGACATGCCTACAATGTTTAGTTCTTGTGCAATAAATAATTGAAATTATTCCCGGACTTAACGTACAATTTCCATGGAAGCAAATCACACCGTATTGTAGTGAGGCTCTTTCAGTGCGACCGAGGCTGTCTGGAGCGGCGCTTATACACTCCTGGAAATTGAAATAAGAACACCGTGAATTCATTGTCCCAGGAAGGGGAAACTTTATTGACACATTCCTGGGGTCAGATACATCACATGATCACACTGACAGAACCACAGGCACATAGACACAGGCAACAGAGCATGCACAATGTCGGCACTAGTACAGTGTATATCCACCTTTCGCAGCAATGCAGGCTGCTATTCTCCCATGGAGACAATCGTAGAGATGCTGGATGTATTCCTGTGGAACGGCTTGCCATGCCATTTCCACATGGCGCAACATGCTCAATGGGGGACAGATCCGGAGATCTTGCTGGCCAGGGTAGTTGACTTACACCTTCTAGAGCACGTTGGGTGGCACGGGATACATGCGGACATGCATTGTCCTGTTGGAACAGCAAGTTCCCTTGCCGGTCTAGGAATGGTAGAACGATGGGTTCGATGACGGCTTGGATGTACCGTGCACTATTCAGTGTCCCCTCGACGATCACCAGAGGTGTACGGCCAGTGTAGGAGATCGCTCCCCACACCATGATCTACATCTACATCTACATGACTACTCTGCACTTCACATTTAAGTGATTGGCAGAGGGTTCATCGAACCACAATCATACTATCTCTCTACTATTCCACTCCCGAACAGCGAGCAGGAAAAACGAACACCTAAACCTTTCTGTTCGAGCTCTGATTTCTCTTATTTTATTTTGATGATCATTCCTACCCATGTAGGTTGGGCTCAACAAAATATTTTCGCATTCGGAAGAGAAAGTTGGTGACTGAAATTTCGTAAAAAGGTCTCGCCGCGACGAAAAACGTCTATGCTGTAATGACTTCCATCCCAACTCGTGTATCATATCTGCCACACTCTCTCCCCTATAACGTGATAATACAAAACGACGAGCTGCCCTTTTTTGCACCCTTTCGACGTCCTCCATCAGTCCCACCTGGTAAGGATCCCACACCGCGCAGCAATATTCTAACAGAGGACGAACGAGTGTATTGTAAGCTGTCTCTTTAGTGGACTTGTTGCATCTTCTAAGTGTCCTGCCAATGAAACGCAACCTTTGGCTCGCCTTCCCGACAATATTATCTATGTGGTCCTGTAAGTAGGTTGTTTAGGTTTTTTATTGGTAACGCCACCGCCACGTAGCGCTCTGTATAACAATCACTGGCTGTGCCGTGTGCAGTATGTGGCTGGTTGGCATTGTTGTAATACTCGCCATTGTAGTGTTGGGCAGCGGCAGCTGGATGTGAACAGCGCGTAGCGTTGCGCAGTTGGAGGTGAGCCGCCAGCAATGGTGGACGTGGGGAGAGAGATGGCGGAGTTTTGAAATTTGTAAGAATTGGTGTCACGAACTGATATATATATATTATGACTATTAAGGTAAATACATTGTTTGTTCTGTATTAAAATCTTTCATTTGCTAACTATACCTATCAGTAGTTAGTGCCTTCAGTAGTTTGAATCTTTTATTTAGCTGGCAGTAGTGGCGCTCGCTGTATTGCAGTAGCTTGAGTAACGAAGATTTTTGTGAGGTAAATGATTTGTGAAACGTATAGGTTAATGCTAGTCGGGGCCATTCTTTCGTAGGCATTTTTGGAAGTCAGATTGCGTTGCGCTAAAGATATTGTGTGTCAGTTTAAGCACAGTCTTGTACAATTGTTCAAAGAGGACGTTTCATATGTCGACCCTTAGCCAGGAATACCTCACTGGAATCTTCTGATTTTTTCTAGTAGTTTGTGTAGTTAGTGTAGCCTTTGTTTATTGCTAGCGCGTAATTGTAGAGAGACTCTCCTTTGTAGTTGTAGTCTTTCATTGTTGTACAGTACAACAGTTGTAGCATGCATGTAGAGTTGCACCAAGTATTTCGCAGCTGCGCTTGCAATTAACTAGATATTATTTTCTATGTTAATGTATTCTCTTATTTTTGCTCTTCAAATTATTTTTTTTTTTCTGTGTTGTCGTGTGAAATATTGTGACAATAATGGCGTGTGAAAAACGTAATACTAGGCTCCAAAGTAAAGTGAGAAATGACAGTGAAGACGAAAGCAGTGTATTAGCGCCACCGAGTAATGAATTAACTAATGTTCAAAGTAGTAATTTGGTAATTGTACATAGGGAAATGGAGCGGGCTGCAAACAATGGTGTAGACAGTGAAATAAGTAGTGAACAGGGAACAATTATCGATCGATCAGTCGGCAACAGCTCGCCTCAGGATTCCGAAATGACAGGACACATTCTTGCAAATACTGAAGATTCAGGTTTTGCGTCCTCACCGCTTTCTCAAATAAGTCAAGACACATTTTCTGTTTTTCAAACTTCGAATATTGCCGGTTCAAATGCATTGCCGAATAGCACTAAGGAACATGTTTCAGACACCAGTGCATTGTTATTACAATTAATGCAACAAATGGGACAAAAGCTTCAAAAGTTAGACACAATGGAACAAAATCAGAGACAAACACAGCAAAAGCTTCAAAAGTTAGACAGAATGGAACAAAATCTTCAAAAGTTAGACACAATGGAACAAAATCAGAGACAAACACAGCAAAAGCTTCAAACGTTAGACACAATGGGACAAAATCAGAGACAAACACAGCAAAAGTTAGACGCAATGGAGCAAAAGCTTCAAAAGTTAGGCTTAGTGGAATATACGCTTGAACAAACACGTGAAGATTTAACTACTGAATTACATAAAATCGAATCGAAATGTCAAAAAGTCTGTAATGACGTAAAAACACAAATTTGTGAGCATTTCCAACCTATTTTTTCGCGGCATGAAAATGCATTACAGAATCACGAAGCAGCCATAAAAGAACTGCAAACAATTGTTCATGAAAATCATGAGACCTTGCAACCTAAAATTGACTCAGTTGCATCTACCGATTCGGTTACACAACTTGGAAAAACTCAAGAAAACTTAAAGGACACAGTAGATACTCTGAAAATTGGTTCAGAAAGACACATGGAGGACATTAGTTCATTATCAGAGAAAGTAGTTGAACTTTCGGATCAGCTAAATAATTTATCTACGTAGGTAGATGATAATCTGAATGACACAAAACCGGTAGTCTTTAATGACACAGAAGAGTTCGAACAAATTAGGAAATTCAAACAAAATCAGAATCAAATTAATACGCAACACCAAAGAGAACTCCGGGAAGTACAAGATCAGCTGACGCAGGTAATACAAGAATTACGTATTTCAGAGGACACTCGCACTCCAATACGGGAAGAGGGACATAAAAATACGGGAATGCCACAAAATAACAACACAGGGCACTTTGGAGATTATGAAAGAAATTGGCAAAGTACACGGAATTTTGAGATGGAACCGCCGAAACGACGTAACAATGACCGATATGCGACCCGCCGACACGATGATTTTGACTATAAGCTGTTCATTACTACACGTAAATACAAAACATTTAAGAATTCTGGCAACGACATTCATCCACAAGCGTGGCTCCATCAATTCTCTCATTGTTTTCCTCCCAACTGGTCATTAGAACACAGATTAGAATTTATGTGTGGCTACTTGGAGAATGAACCAGCTGTAAGAATGCGATCGGTCATTCACGACTGTCACAGTGAAGGAGAATTTTATCATGCTTTCCTCTCAGCATATTGGTCTCAAGCTACACAAGACCGAGTAAAACATAGCATAGTGATGATGAAACACTTTGAACAATCTGAATTTTCCAGTCTTGTCAAATATTTTGAAGACATGTTGCATAGGAACCAATATCTTTCAAACCCATATAGCCCTTCAGAACTCATCCGCATTTGCATAATGAAATTGCCTGAACATTTAAGGAATATTATTTTGGCAGGGCGTTGCAAAGACGACATTGAAGCGTTTCAGGGACTCTTACAAGAATTAGAAATTGACACAGACAGTCGCGGAATGCGAAAACAGGAAAACAATCACTACAGGTCACATCCGTCGCAATTCCGCGACGAAAGAAACAATAACTGGATACGAAAAGGCCATTCTCACAACACAAATCGTAACCAAAACAGACACCACCCATATGAAAACCACTGGCAGAGTAATAGTTACAGAGAAAGATCGCATTTCCGTAGTAATGAATACCACAGAGACAACCAGAGAAACAGACAATACGGGAACCAAAATAATTATTATCAAGGGAGACAGAATAACTTCAGACGCAACGGTCCAGCGCGCAGTTACGATTCAGGGAGAAATTCTCCACCACGTGACCGACAACAAATTAATTACAGAAATTACCGACATGACAACAGACGATATGATCGTAACGACAGACCTGAATTGCATCAGAACTGGCGGGATTCAAACAGAGCAGGGCCCTCTCGGCAAGGTGAATTTGTAGAAGTTAGGTCTCCTAATCCCAATAACGACGCGCGCCAACAAAGAAACAGACAATGACTCGCACCGCAGGCAGCCGCGTGCGCCGGCTGGCTCAGAGAAAAAAAACATAAGCTAACCTTGAGCAAAATTCCAGTGTTCTTTACTGCCGTATACCACATGATGATTGACTTCAAGTTGATTTGCTGCATACTGAGGAAGAGTAAAGGTTTACACCACATTTCACATGTAAAACCGTTTATTGAAAGATAATCTGCTTTTTAACTTTATCTTTGCCATAAAACATTTCACTTCTCATTCCTAGTATGCTTTGTCACACTGAGAAACTGTTAACATGCAACAATGTTTGAAGTTTACTATCCAGTCTAGAACATACGGAACATATTTAGACAGTATTTACGAGTGCATTGTTATAGTGAACAGACATCACAGTGTTATTGCGTGTGTACATTCTTGCTTGTTAGTTGCACGATTACGTAACGACTATAAGGCTCACATACTTAGAACATTTACCAGTATTGCTAATGAGATTTTAATGCAACATTTTGGTTTACTTGAAAATACATTCTGGATTTAAAGTACTTTCTGTGAGATACCAGATGACACAGTTGTTAGTTTATGTGACAGCTACACGATTTTATCACGACGCTACTAATGAGTGACAATTTACAATGTTGCTTTTGCAGTTTATCTGTTTTATATCTGCACAGTTTTTCTGAATTTTTCTGGAAAGTAAAACATGTTTTAGTAGTAACGTCTGTGGTATAGCTACAATGAGACAGCCTTTTCTGTAGCACAACAATACGTACAGTACAGTACTTACTTCATCACGGCAATAAGCGTAATAACTAAGATATCTCTACGCAAAGCATTTCAATTTCGTTTATCATGAGGTAAGTACATTGACTTCTGCAGAACTTAGCTTTCGGAGGACAATAACTACGACACTTCCACAGAGATTGTCTTACAGCAAGACGCACATTTAGCGCTACAGGACACTCATTAAACTATTTATTTTTCGCCATATTTGAATTACAAAGAAAGTTTTCCGTGATACATTTCATTCCATTGCTGTAATCTGTAACACCTGAGGATATAATTACATTATTCCTGAGGGGGGTACACGCTTACTTTGTGTACCATGTGTTTGGCAAGCACAAGGAGCCCTAGCTAATATGGTATTTGTTTATACAACTTTAACATCGGTACCATATTTCTCTAACACATAAATTACACAGCTATCTCATCATTTAACTGAGAGAGACAAACATTTACTTTACTACATCAGTGACAGATGTTTACGTAATTACACCATTGGATAACTTCACACTTACGAAGTTGTATTTTGTCTGTACTTTGTGAACTGTGATACTATGAGAGCTTTGAATGATGTATTTGGTATGGGGTAATGATTTTTAAAGTACGTTTGAGGTAGATGACCCTTTTGACATGAGCACAGATTTTTTTTTAGGTTTTGAAATAGGAAGCCATGACGATTTTGAGATTTGGTTGAGGTTTTATGATGTTATGATGACGATGTGTATTACGCTGTTGTGGTATGTTTATGATCAATAGGCTGATGCTATGTGAGGAATTTGATTATGCTATGTATTTCTTATGATTAAATATTGAAGAAGTGTCGACAAATATGTATATGTGTAATAAAGCAAGGAATAATGAGTAGTGGTTAGGGACTCTGGTTTGTGCAAAAGGTTGTTGGAAACCAAGAATCGTACTTTAAGAGTTATGAAATGTATGTAAATGCGTGAATGTATTACAACGCTGATGAAAATTTTTGGACACTATTATATTTAAAGGATTTTGTTTCTACAGATTGTAACGCAAATTCTCAACCTGTGAAAATATTTTTATATGTGACTGTCACTGTAGCGGAAACTGACGTAAATTTTTCAGTAAGAAAGGTAAGTGATCACCTGCACGTAATGCGTCGTGGGCACCCGGCTGCGCGACAGGCGCCTGAAAAAAAAAAGCCATTAGTGTGTGCCTGTCAGAGGCAAAGGTGGAGAAAAAAAAAAAAAGAGGCCATTATCCTCGCTACTGACATTCCTTTGTAGAAAGCATCGTAAATACGACACCCTCAAACTTGAAAACATGATTACACTGTAGAGTTCTTAATTTATGATATTTACTGAAATGAAATGATGAGAAATGTTTCATGTCTATTGTCTTGCTAGCTGGAAGATTGTTTACTGCATTACGAAATGCCTTATGGCTAGCGAATGACGTTTCACGCCTTGCTTTGCCTATTTTGTTTTAATATCTAGTTTCTTGTTGCAACGCAGCATTGTTTAAATTACAATTTAATACATGTACTAATATAACTACTTTCTGTCTACAGACCCAGTAAAGAATCATTTTATGATGTACTAGAAAAGAGAGCACAAATAGACATTTCCCTTCACAGGACTTACAAAAATAATTTTTTTACGATTTTGGTAACTTATCTGCTTGCATATGTTCTAGTGATGCATCACTCTAGTGTTAAGATGTGACATAGGTATTACACAATTTTACTGTAATATTTTTTTCTGCTTCAGCTTTGTCATGTTTAGGTATAAGTTATTACATTTATTGCTGCTTGTTTTGCTTACTTGCATTTTTTTTGTCATTGCTGTTTGTATTTATTGTTTTGTGCTGCTGCATTGCCTAGTCCCTTAGTTTAGCATATGAGCTCAGTAGCTTTAAGTTAGCTTAAGAGGGGGGTAGACTATATAAGAAACTAACTATGATGAATTGGAAGAAAAGCATTGAGAAGCTATAAGGAAATGGTTTGGCCAAAAAAGTAGTGTACAGTGGAGAAAAATTATTTTTGAAAGAGGATGTGAACAGAATACAGAAAGCAGGTTTAGATAGGACTTTTTGGGAATAATCATGAACTAAGGGAGATCTCTATGCAAAATACTGCAGTAAAACAAACCATGTCCATTTCCTTTCGTATTATCCCTCTCAGTTCAGAAGGAATGGAAATTGTCTTTTAGGAAGGCTTCTAGCGGCACTTTATCCGCTTTTTTAAATAAAATTATTTTGCGTTTGTTTCTGATGGATTTGGAAGAAATCGTATTGAGCCTAGCTACAATGACCTTGTGATCACTAATCCCTGTATCAGTCATGATGCTCTCTATCAGCTCTGGATTGTTTGTGGCTAAAAGGTCAAGTGTGTTTTCGCAACCATTTACAATTCGCGTGGGTTCGTGGACTAACTGCTTGAAATAATTTTCGGAGAAAGCGTTTAGGACAAACTCGGAAGACGTTTTCTGCCTACCACCGGTTTTGAACAAGTATTTTTGCCAACATACCGAGGGTAGGTTGAAGTCCCCACCAACTATAACCGTATGAGTGGGGTATTTATTTGTTACGAGACTCAAACTTTCTCTGAACTGTTCCGCAACTGTATCATCGGAGTCTGGGGGTCGGTAGAAGGAGCCAATTATTAACTTAATTCGGCTGTTATGTATAACCTCCACCCATACCAATTCGCACGGAGTATCTCCTACGACTTCACTACAAGATAAACCACTACTGACAGACACAAACACTCCACCACCAATTCTGCCTAATCTGTCTTTCCTGAACACCGTCTGAGACTTCGTAAAAATTTCTGCAGAACTTATTTCAGGCTTTAGCCAGCTTTCTGTACCTATAACGATATCAGCTTCTGTGCTTTCTATTAGCGCTTGAAGCTCAGGGACTTTTCCAGCGCAACTACAACAATTTACAACAATAATTCCGACTGTTCTTTGATCCAAGCACATCCTGTAATTGTCAAGCACCCTTTGACATTGCAGCCCATCCCGCACTTTCCCGAGGCCTTCTAACCTAAAAAACCGCCCAGTTCACGCCACACAGCCTCCGCTACCCGTGTAGCCGCCAGCTGAGTGTAGTGAACTCCTGACCTATTCAGCGGAACCCGAAACCCCACCACCCTATCGCGCAAGTCAAGGAATCTGCAGCCAATACGGTCGCAAAACAGTTTGAGCATCTGATTCAGACCCTCCACCCGGCTCTGCACCAAAGGTCCGCAGTCGGTTCTGTCAACGATGCTGCAGATGGTGAGCTCTGCCTTCGTCTCGTAAGCAAGACCGGCAGCCTTCACCAAATCAGATAGCCGCTGGAATCCAGAGAGAATTTCCTCAGATCCAAAGCGACACACGTCATTAGTGCCGACATGTGCCACCACCTGCAGCTGGCTGCACGCTGTGCTCTTCATGGCATACGGAAGGACCCTTTCCACATCAGGAATGACTCCTCCCGGAATGCACACGGAGTGCACACTGGATTTCTTCCCCTCCTTAGCCGCCGTATCCCTAAGGGGCCCCATTACGCGCCTAACATTGGAGCTCCCAACTACCAGTAAGCCCACCCTCTGTGATTGCCCGGACCTTGAAGGCTGAGAATAATCCTCTGAAACAGGGCAGGCAGCTGCATCTGGCTCAACCAGAGACAGTGCCTGAAACCGGTTTGTCAGACGCACCAGGGAGGCTTTCTGATCAGCCTCCGGGGACGCCTTTCGCTGCCTGCCACGCCTTGGAACGACATCCCAATCAACCACAGGCGAGGGCTCAGCCCCACTGCGGGCAGCAACCGGGGCAACCACAGTGGCAGACCGATCTGGGGACAGACGGGACGAGGTTGACATCCCCGTGATACCCAAGTCCGGCTCCCCACAGTGGTGCCCATTGGCAACAGCCTCAAGCTGCGCGACCGAAGTCAGCGCCGATTGCAGCTGTGATGCCGGGTTTGGCCCTGTGTGCCTCGGTCGTATGCAGTCCTGATTGTGGCGCTCACCTGCACGGCGCCAAACACGCATACGACCATCATTAGCACCAAGGCAGAAGCGATTCTCATCGCTGAAGACGACACGTCTCCATTCGTCCCTCCATTCACGCCTGTCGCAACACCACTGGAGGCGGGCTGCACGATGTTGGGGCGTGAGCGGAAGATGGCCTAACGGTGTGCGGGACCGTTGCCCAGCTTCATGGAGACGGTTGCGAATGGTCCTCGCCGATACCCCAGGAGCAACAGTGTCCCTAATTTGCTGCGAAGTGGCGGTGCGGTCCCCTATGTCACTGCATAGGATCCTACGGTCTCGGCGTGCATCCATGCGTCGCTGCGGTCCGGTCCCAGGTCGACGGGCAAGTGCACCTTCCGCCGGCCACTGGCGACAACATCGATGTACTGTGGAGACCTCACGCCCCACATGTTGAGCAATTCGGCGGTACGTCTACCCGGCCTCCTGCATGCCCACTATACACCCTCGCTCAAAGTCTGTCAACTGCACATACGGTTCACGTCCACGCTGTCGCGGCATGCTACCAGTGTTAAAGACTGCGATGGAGCTCCGTATGCCACGGCTGACGGGGGCGGTGCACAAATGCTGCGCAGCTAGCGCCATTCTACGGCCAACACCGTGGTTCCTGGTGTGTCCTCTGTGCCGTGCGTGTGATCATTGCTTGTACAGCCCTCTCGCAGTGTCTGGAGCAAGTATGGTGGGTCTGACACACCGGTGTCAATGTGTTCTTTTTTCCATTTCCAGGAGTGTATTTACTTCGTATAGGTGCTGCTCCTGTGATGGTGTCAATCCTAGTCAGCGTTCTATTAGCTCACATCATCTCACAGCCTTATCTGCGTTTACGTTCCAGGCCAACGTGCTGGCGCTTGATGATACAAAGAACAGGTACTACATATGGTCTTCCTTTCACCAACGACTAGTCCATTTTTCTTTCACAACAATGACAAAAGCTCGGTATTGAAAGTGATTTTACGGTGGGTATGGGAACTTCGTTCACAAAAGGAAAAGGTAGCTTGCAGACGAAGAAACCTTAATTTTTTTTTTGTAAACGGTTCACTAAAACATTAACGTCAAAACGTTTTAAGAAAGAACGTTCGGAAACTGAGTGTGGGCGAAACAGTCAGTCACGAGTGGGAAATAAATCTCCTGACTCATATTGACAGCATACAGTAGATGCGAGCAAGAAAGAGAAATCTTCTTTCGCAAAGTACCCGTTGCCGCAGGTACAAAACTACTGCCCTTTTTTTTACACAACACTATTGAAAGGTTTCGTGCATTTTGCGGCCATGAGTCTACAACGAAGCGGGGCAGTTAAATGAAACCTTTTATTGCGATCATTTTCTGTAGTTCGTTATAAATTTTCGTTTCCATTAAAAGTTCTGTGTAACTACCGGTCAGCTTTGTTCGAGTTTTTGTACGTATCGAAAGATATACATATGCGGTTGATAAATTATCCTATGGAGTAGGACACGCTGTTGGTTTGGATACCCTGGCATTCGTAGGGACATTGATTTAAATAAATTATCCAAAAATCTTATATCCTCTATTTTCGAGGAGTGGAGGTGTTGTCACACTGACGATTCCTACCAGATTTTGTATGGACATGAATAAAAACAATTTGATATAGGAGTTAATAACATCTTTGTGTTAAGATAGCCCTAACACTGTTAGAGATGTGGTTGAGTATGGGATAAACATGTAGAAATTTCAGCCAAACCTAATATACACTAGTAGTCTGATCCCTTCAGTCCCACAAACAAACCAACCAAATATACAAATACCTTATTATCTAAGAACGTTGGGGAGAGACATCCTTGTTACCGGTAGGGATGGTAAACATAAGAGTGATCCTACCTGCAAAGTCGAGGAAAAACCAGTGTTAGTGTCGAATCCGTATATTTCCGTTTTCCTAGGCAGTTTTAAGACAATATTAATGGAATTTCATGATACTATGTCATTATGAGCAGAACAGGAGTGACGCTAAAATAGTAGAAGAAATCTGACGTTAAAATACCTGTGACTTTGGAAAAGGTAAACTGCTGATGTGGATAAATAATTGGAAAAGCCTAATATTATTGATATACCCATTGCCTCTGGAGTCTTTTGCTAAATGTCGATAGTTTACATCTCATGTCATCTCTATTGATAGGACATATTAAGGAGTAGCTGAATATTTTTAATTATTCATACCAGAAAACTATGGTCACCACGTCCTCTGTTACGACAGACCAGACTTATTTAAGATGTTAAGACTACAATATTCGTCATACATTAACAGTAAATAATAATGATAATAATAATAATAACAATAATAATAGCCACAAAATCACGCTAAACATTTGGGAAACAGAAAAGATCCCCTCTGAATGGAAATGCGCACTCATTCATCCACTCCACAAAAAAGGGACGAAACTGAACAAAATAATTGCAGGGGTATATCACTCGTTCCGGTCGCATATACAATCCTATCAAAAGTTCTCATGAATAGATTAGAAGAACAAACTGACCCACAAATAGAAGAATACCTGGCTGGTTTTCGCAAGGGACGATCATGCATAGAACAGATCTGGAATCTGAAAATGATTCTACAGATGAGAAACACCCGAAACACAGTGGTCACTTTTGTAGATTTTAAACAGGCCTACGACTCAATAGACAGAGCAGCGCTCTGCAACACGCTGGAAGAATTTAGCATTGACAGAAAGACAAGAGCAACCATTCGGCAAACATTAACCGACACAGTCTCCAAGGTTAAATTTATGGGGAATATCTCGGAACCATTTGAAATTCAAACTGGAGTGCGACAGGGTGACGGACTTTCACCATTACTCTTTAATATCATACTTGAAAAAATTATTAGGACATGGGAAAAAGAAGCCAAAGGAATCCAAATTGGCATTAGAAAAGACAATAGATTCAATGTGAAGTGTTTAGCTTTTGTGGATGACCTTGCAATCCTCACAAATAATAGAAATGAAGCCACTAACGCCATAGAGAAGTTACACGAAATTGCACAAAAAACTGGCCTGCAAATCTCATATGAGAAAACCCAGTACATAGAAAGAGTGCCACAAGACATATTACCTATTGTGACAACCCATGGGAAAATGGTACAAGTACCACATTTTAAGTACCTGGGAGAAATTATCCAGCCATCAGGGATCAACCTAAAGGCCAATGAGGAAAGAATAAAAAAACTACAGAAAGCATATAAACTCAGGTGGAACTATTATAACAAAAAGTCCATATCCATTAACGTAAAATTGAGGCACTACAACACAGTCGCACTTCTGGAGGCACTGTATGCATCTGAAACAGCACAAATAGGTGGGAAAACTAAAATCAAGGAAATATAGAAACAAGAAAGGAAAATTCTCAGGAAAATTTTTGGCCTGATACAAGAGCAAAGAATGTGGAAGAAGAGACCAACATCAGAATTATATAAATACACAGACAAGATTATGGATACAATAAGGAAAAGAAGAAGGCAGTTCTACGGACATATCCACAGGATGAATGAAAACAGAATTCAATTCGAATTCTTGAAGTCATCAACTCAGGTAGGGACAAACAAAATGGATAAAAGAAGTTGAAGAGGACCTCAGACAAACACACATAACAGTGAACAACGGCGAAAATAGAACTGAATTCCGGAACATCATCTAAATACATAAATTTGATACCACAACATATGGACAGCGGAGTGAAAGAAACAACACAGTGAACACATGAAGAAAATTTGGGCTCAGAAAAAATATAAACAGTCATCATAAAGGAATTCAAGTTCAAACGCTCTCTTTAAATGGGAATAATCGAAAATAATAATAATAATAATAATAATAATAATAGTAATGAATGTATGGTATGTCAAAGTTCTGAGCCTAATTAAACAAGTGTTTAGTAATTTCCTCATTATCGTTATTTGTCGGATATATGTTATGACATCTAACAGAAATGTATGACGGCGGTACAGAATGTAAAGTCAAATGAAGCCAATTTTCATGTGAGTATAACAGCTACTTTTTCAGTGCCGCTCAGATATTCATATAAGAAACATTTTAATCTAACGTCGTTGACTGAATTTCAGTAGTTTTGTTTTTATAGAGACAATTCAGAGTTGTTTCTAACGATTGTCTTCTTATACTGTCTATCATCGGAGTAAGATGTGTTTAACGATTCTATCAGCTTGGAAAACTGTCATAAGTCATTCCGTAATTTGTGAAATGGTAAGATACACAACAGGGGGGAATATTTATTATTTTAATCTCATCACTGAGCCAAAATACTCGTCAAGAAAGCAATGAAAATGTACGATTAAAACTTTCGTCTTCTTATATGGTTGTCAGCCCAAGATTTGGTCGTATTAAAATGTGAGCTACTTTTCAGGTACGTTGTGCGTTACTCTCTGGGTGATGTCAATATAACAGCTGCGAGAATAGAAAACCAGCATAGGTAGTGGTATTGTTTTTTCCTAGACTGTGTTACCAGAACAATTACACTAACCAGATGGTAATTACAGGAATCGAGAGACATTAGAGAGAAGCAGTGGTTGAGAAGGATGTGAGACAGGGTTGTAGCCCATCGCCGATGTTAATCAGTCTTTACACTGAGAAAGCATTAAGGAAATAAAAGAAAAATTTTCAGCAGGAATTAAAGTTCAGGAAGAAGAACCAAACACTTAGACATATGTCGATAACATCGTAATTCTGTCAGAGACAGGAAAGGACAAGGAGAAACAGTTGAACGGAGTGGACACTGTCTTAAAAGGAGGGTATGAGAGGAACATCAACAAAAGCAAAACAAGAATAATGCAAATGTAGTCGAATGTAATCAGGTGACGCGGAGGAAACTAGATTGGGGAACGAGATAATTAAAGCAGTAGATGAGTTTTGTTATTTGGCTAACAAAATAACTAATGATGGCCGAAGTAGATGGCACAAAGTGTAGACTGGCAATGGAAAGAAAAACGTTTCTAAAGAAGAAGAAAAAACTATTAAAAGCAAATATAGATTTAAGTTAGAAAGTCTTTCCTGAAAGTATTTGTATGGAGTGTAGAGATGTACGGAAGTGAAAATTGACGATAAACAATTAAGACTAGAAGAGAACAGAGGCTCTTGGAATGGGATGCTGCAGAAGAATGATGAAGAGATTAAGTTCAATACACAGAAAAGGAATTTGTGGCACAACTTGACTACAAGAAGGAATCGCCTGATTGGATACATTCTGAAACATCAAGGGATAAACAGTGCAGCAACGGAGAAAAGTGCGGGACGAAAAAATTGTAGAGGAAGACCAATGAATGAATGGAGTAAGTAGATTCAGAAGGACGTGAGATGGAGAAGTAATTCGGGGGTTAAGAGGATTGCACAGGATAGAGCAGTAGGGGGAGCTGTATCGTACCAGTCTTCAGTCTGAAGACAAAAACGACATCAACAATACCCAGCAACAACTTTAGGCCTTTTCAGTACCATAACTACAGTGACCGATTTAACCCCTCTTGAAGTACTTAGTATTTTTTTTATTATTAGAAATACCGTGGAATTTGGTAGAGAATTTCTTGCTTCACATCGTATGTAAACGGAACCCAGTAAGAAACTATTTTCATTTTTTTTAACACGTCACAAGAAGGAATCACATCTGGGAAAGAAGTTAATCGGTCTGAAGAAGAGCAGGACATAATACAGTAAGTTAGCAGATGAGAAGGAGAAAACAAAACACTAACAGGCACGTAAGAAGAAAGTAAGGATAGTATTAACAATGGGCAGAAATACTAGTTCGCTGTTGGACACACACACACACACACACACACACACACACACACAAACGGGAACAAGCCGAGTGGGAGACAAAGTCGATCTCCTCTTGAAAGCAAAGTGGTTTCTGGTTAAGAAACATATTGCTAGGTTGCATGTTGTAAAGATGAATTGGAGGAGGGGAAGGAAAACTGGTACCGCCGAGATGGAAGGTATATCAGATCTTAGACTGCACTTAAGGGATGATGAGTATTTGATAGATCAGGAGTACTATTATGGATACTGGTGAACTAGAAAGCGACCAAGAAAACAGAGAGTGTGAAAGTCGCTTCTCGTATCCGATTGTACTCTCGATAAACGATCATCGGAAAGTGAGACTCGATTAGACGACACAGGAGTTCGACAAAAATATGGAAACACAGCAAGAAATGATATCTGGACATGAATGCTGACACTAGCCAAGTCTGCAGGTTGTGCTGTTGTATTCGACTACGAACGGCAGCTGAGAAGTGTCCTCGTTACGTTGTGTCGGTCGTGGTCACAACGGTGGTCTGCGTTGTATTAAGTGCATTGTGTCGAAGCTACGTGTATTTGAACGAGGGCAGATAGTTAGTGCTCCTGTGGTTGGTGCTTCCTTGGTATTCCAAGAGCCACCATATCACAGATTTAGACCACATACAGGAAAAGTGGAAAACATCATCTGCAAGCCACGACGTGGGCTAAAGTGGTGTTGAGTGTTAGTGATATACGGTTCTTCAAGACGATTGCGATGAAAAATAAGGGGACCACCAGCTACAGAAGTCACTGCAGAACTGAATGTCACACTCGCTAGCACCGTCTGCGGAAAAACAACAACACAGGTCCATACGCTAGGAATTGCAGGATGTGGCGAAATTTCAAAACCACTCATTACTGACGCAAATGGCCGCAACAGGGAAATGTGGTGCCGAAGCCACAGAGCCTGAACTGTGGAGTAGTGGAAGAAAGTCACTTGATCGGAGGAATCTTGTTACATGATGTTTCGAATTTCCTTCGAAGTTTACGTCCCAGGATTGAAACAGGACAGGGGTTCTGTGATGTTTTGGACCACTATATCGTGGCATTCCACTGGCCCCATGATTACTTTGCAAAGTCGCATTACTGCCAAGATTAATGTCATCTCTTTGGCTGATTCCTTCCATCCCCTAATACAAATTTCTTTTCCTGAATGCGGATGCTGTGTTTCAAGATGACAGGGCCCTTGTTCATAAAGCTCGCACCGTTCAGAACTGGTTTTGTGAACACGATGATCAATTGTCGAATGTTCCCTGGACGACACAGTCACGAGATCGCAACAGTATGAGGTCTTTGACGGCTGATTTGGAGAAAAGGGTACTTGTTCGCTGTCCAATCCATAATCTCTATCTAAACTTGTCACTATTTTGTTGGAAGAACGGTATAATAAATCGTTGAAAACCATACAGGACCTGCGTTTTGAAGACCAAAGGGTTTCCTACACCGTATGAACTATGGTAATATATTGTATTTGTGATGTTTCAGTACTTCCGTCCAGCCCTTTGCCACACGCAACTATTCATGGCTGGCTTTAGTCGTCTGGAGATGTGTGATTGAAATCAATAAGTAGCTGGGTAACTTGATATTTGACGTGAAAAAAAGGTCACGATTAAAATTTATGAATGAAAAATTGGTTAAATTTTACCTAATGACACCACAACTGACTCAATTCAGTAGCAATCGAGAGTGCGATACCCATTTCGTCCGCTATGTCCAGCAAGCTAGTCTCAGTTAATAACTAAGTACATAATTCTATAAAGATACTGTAAAAATAATTCATCTGGAACAGAAGACCGGACACGAATATAGCTTTCTTCAGCCTACCAGCAGTGGAATTGATTTCCTATAATACCATCAAACATATATCATCTGTCGGCTCTTGTGTATCGTTTTACGGCTCTGTTGTTCATATGCAATTTTATTGATATTTATTTATAACCTGCGATTCACTTCAACAAACAAGTATTTGAACTGACATTGTTTTATAAAATTTCAGTCCAGTTTCTAGTTTCATTTTATAAACCTATATCTATTGTTCCCCATCTATTTCCAAGCTCCTAATTTCTTCTCTACGTCTTCACCATGCTCATATGTGACGTCGTAATATAAATAGTTAAAATGTTTGAAGTATTCTGTTGTTATCCACAAATTTTGTACTTGCAGGATGTTTTACTTTAAAGAAGCCATTGGTTATGTTCTCGTTCCTGAAATCGTCAAATGGCTCTCTTCATAAATCTTAACTAATAAATGTACACCTTTGTAAGTCAACTTCAATCTTCGACTGCAATCTGGCGTCGTCTGCACTCAAAAGGAAAATTAGGCCGAAATTTCTGTTAATTTTAATTTCTACATTAAAAATATCCTTCCATATTTGAGCTGTGTCATCTAAATAGATAAGAACAAGTTTGAGCTGCAGCCTGCCGTTGTGGTCGAGCGGTTCTAGGCGCTTCAGTCTGGAACCGCGCTATCGCTACGATCACAGGTTCAAATCCTGCCTCGGGCATGGATGTGTGTGATGTCCTTAGGTTAGTTAGGTTTAAGTAGTTCTACGTTCTAGGGGACTGATGGTCTCAGATGTTAAGTCCCATAGTGCTCAGAGCCTCTACATCTACATCTAGTTCTACGTTCTAGGGGACTGATGGTCTCAGATGTTAAGTCCCATAGTGCTCAGAGCCTCTACATCTACATCTACATCTACATCCATACTCCGCAAGCCACCTGATGGTGTGTGGTGGAGGGTACCTTGAGTACCACTATCGGTTCTCCCTTCTGTTCCAGTCTCGTATTGTTCATTGAAAGAAAGATTGTCGGTATGCCTCTGTGTGGGTCCTGATCTCTCTGATTTTATCCTCATAGTCTCTTTGCGAGATATACGTAGGAGGGAGCAGTATACTGCTTCATTGCTCAAGATTGCTGTTTGATCTTATTTACTTACAACAGTGGTCCCTTAGGCATGAATAGCTATAAAAACTTGGGCTTAAAGCTATCCGCAATACGGCCAAGTAACTAACAGTTGTATTTTAAACCTTAAAGAACAATAACTTCCTCCAAATTATAATACGTCGCCAACTGGTGCAGAAGCTGATCATTCAAGGAGGCAGCAACCAAAATTCAGGTACCAGTTACGACTTAAAGTAAAAATCTCAATATAAATCAATCTCTCTCTCTCTCTCTCTCTCTCTCTCTCTCTCTCTCTCTTTCTTTCTCTCTCTCTCTCTCTCTCTCTCTCTCTCTCTCTCTCTCCAAACAGATATATAAATACTCATATTATTAAGTTAAAAGTAATTTAATAGGATGAAAGGTTTTGTTTGAAAGTGTATCGCTATTATGGCAGTTTTGAAGCTAGAAATTGTATTTGTTTTCTTGGTAAGAAACAAGAATAATACACTACTGGCCATTAAAATTGCTACTCCAAGAAGAAATGAAGATGATAAACGGGTATTCATTGGACAAATATATTATAATAGAACTGACATGTGTACATTTTCACGCAATTTGGGTGCATAGATCCTGAGAAATCAGTACCCATAACAACCACCTCTGGCCGTAATAACGGCCTTGATACGCCTGGGCATTGAGGCAAACAGAGCTTGGATGGTGTGTACAGGTAGAGGTGCCCATGCAGCTTCAACACGATACCACAGTTCATCAAGAGTAGTGACTGGTGTATTGTGACGAGCCAGTTGCTCCGCCACCATTGACCAGACGCTTTCAATTAGAGATCTGGAGAATGTGCTGGCCAGGGCAGCAGTCGAATATTTTCTGTATCCAGGAAGCCCCGTACAGTACCTACAACATGCGGTCATGCATTATCCTGCAGAAATGTAGGGTTTCGCAGGGATCGAATGAAGGGTAGAGCCACGGGTCATAACACATCTGAAATGTAGCGTCGACTGTTCACAAAGTGCCGTCAGTGCGAACAAGAGGTGATTGAGACGTGTAACCAATGGCACCTCACACCATCACATCTACATCTACATCTACATTTATACTCCGCAAGCCACCCAAAGGTGTGTGGTGGAGGGCACTTTACGTCCCACTGTCATTACCTCCCTTTTCTGTTCCAGTCGCGCATGGTTCGCGGGAAGAACGACTCTCTGAAAGCCTCCGTGCGCGCTCGAATATCTCTAATTTTACATTCGTGATCTCCTTGGGAGGTATAAGTAGGCTGAAGCAATATATTCGATACATTATCCAGAAACGCACATTCTCGAAACCTGGCGAGCAAGCTAGACCGCGATGCAGAGCGCCTCTCTTGCAGAGTCTGCCACTTGAGTTTGCTAAACATCTCCGTAACGCTATCACGCTTACCAAATAACCCTGTGACGAAACGCGCAGCTCTTCTTTGGATCTTCTTTATCTCCTCCGTCAACCCTATCTAGTACAGATCCCAAACTGATGAGCAATACTCAAGTATAGGTCGAACGAGTGTTTTGTAAGGCACCTCCTTTGTTGAAGGACTACATTTTCTAAGTACTCTCCCAATGAATCTCAACCTGGTACCTGCCTTACCAACAATTAATTTTATATGATCATTCCACTTCAAATCGTTCTGCACGCATACTCCCATATATTTTACAGAAGTAACTGCTACCAGTGTTTGTTCCGCGATCATATAATCATGCAATAAAGGTGAAGGTATGTTCTAGAAACTTCAACAAAAGCCCGTACCGAGCTACTGAGCGTCTCTCGTGCAAAGTCTTCCACTGTAGTTTATCTATCATCTCCGTAACGCTTTCGCGATTACTAAATGATCCTGTAACGAAGCGCGCTGCTCTCCGTTGGATCTTCTCTATGTCTTCCATCAACCCTATGTGGTACGAATCATACACCGGTGAGCAGTATTCAAGCAGTGGTCGAACAAGTGTACTGTAACCTACTTTCTTTGTTTTCGGATTGCATTTCGTTAGGATTCTTCCAATGAATCTCAGTCTGGTATGTGCTTTACCAACCATGAACTTTGTATGATCATTCCATTTTAAATCTTTCCTAATGCCTACTCCCAGATAATTTCTGGAATTAACTGCTTCCACTTGCTGACCTGCTATATTGTAGCCAAATAATAAAGCATCTTTGTTTGTATGTATTCAAGCACATTACACTTGTCTACATTGAGATTCAATTGCCATCTCCTGCACCATGTGCCAGTTCGTTGCAGATCCTCCTGCATTTCAGTACAATTTTCCATTGTTACAACCTCTCGATATATAGGGTGAAAACTCTGGGAGGTTGTAGGGGACTTCAAAACAAATATTTTTCCCTAATGTCATTTTTTCCTATGAGGATTATTTAAACCGGTGGAGGCCGCATTACGCTCTTCAGTTGTTAGAAGCCGTATCACGATCTTCAGTTGTTAGAGGCCGTATTGCGCTCTTCAGTTGTAGCCAACTGCTGTTCACCAGTGTAGTAGTGCATTGTCTCTGTTTACTAATGGAGCGATACACTTGGAGTGAGTACACTGATATGGTTGGTACAAACTACGTAGCGCACCACAACGGACGAGCTGCACAGCGGGTTTGTCAACAACAATATTCTAATCGCCGTATCCCGCATCATACGACCTTTGCTGCTGTGTACCAACGTTTGCGTGAGACCGGGCCATTTAGCAGATTACCTGGACCGGGACACCGTCGCACGATAAGAATGCTGCAATTTGAGGAAGCTGTCTTGCACCATGTAGAGCGGGATCCTTCAATCAGCACTCGTGCAATTGCACGTCACATGGGGACGAATCAGACGAACGTAAGAACAGTCCTTCGAGAGCAATTGTTACGTCCATTTCACTTACAGCGTATCCTCAACCTGGAACCAGTTGATTAACCACCCAGAGCACAGTTTTGGTGGTGGTACCTAGAACACTGTGAAATGCATCCTACATTTCCATCCTCTGTGTTGTTTACCGATGAAGCAACGTTCGGGCGTGATGGAGTCTTCAACATGCACAATTTGCTTGTTTGGAGTGGGGGTAACCCACATGCCACAGTTACTAGCGCTCATCAAGTGCAGTTCTTCGTTAATGTGTTGGTCGGTGTTGTTGGGGATTGTTTAATTGGGCCGTATCTACTACCTAGGCCATTAAATGGCAGGCACTATTACAATTTTCTTGCCAGAGCATTGCCAGAATTGCTGGAAAACGTCCCGCTCCCTACAAGACAACGCATGTTGTTCCAGCATGAGGGGGCGTCGACAAATTTCAGTCGTCGTGTGCGTCGATTCCTGGACCGACGGTTCCGCGAAACGTAGACTGGCAGAGGTGGTCCTGTACCATGGCCTGGTCGATCCCCAGATATGTCCCCTCTGGACTTTTTTGTTGGTTTGATTAATTTGTCTCCAGATAAATCTTCCTCTACCGGTTTAAATACTCCTCATAGGAAAAAATTACATTAAGGAAAAATATTTGTTTTTATGTCCCCTACGACCTCCCAGAATTTGTCTGTTTGAACACTACAGCATCGTCCGCAAAAAGCCTCAGTGAACTTCCGATGTCATCCACAAGGTCATTTATATATGAACAGTAACGGTCCTACGACACTCCCCGGCGGCACACCTGAAATCACTCCTACTTCGGAAGACTTCTCTCCATTGAGAATGACATGCTGCCTTCTGTTATCTAGGAACTCTTCAATCCAATCACACAATTAGTCTGATAGTCCATATGCTCTTACTTTGTTCATTAAACGACTGTGGGGAACTGTATCAAACGCCTTGCGGAAGTCAAGAAACACAGCATCTACCTGGGAACCCGTGTCTAGTCTCCAGAAAAGTCATTATACTCGAACATAAAACGTGTCCTAAAATTCTACAACTGATTGCTGTTAGAGACACAGGTCTATAGTTCTGCACATCTGCATTTTCCAAACGGGGATGACCTGTGCCCTTTTCCAACCTTTTGGAACTCTAAGCTCTTCTAGAGACATACGGTACACCGCTGCAAGAAGGGGGCAAGTTCCTTCGCGTACTCTGTGTAAAATCGAACTGGTATCCCAACAGGTCCAGCGGACTTTCCTCTTTTGAGGAATTTTAATTGTTTTTCTGCCCCTCTGTCATCTATTTCTACGTCTACCATTTTGTCATCCTCTGTTTCTGTGCCATTTTGGTCACAGAGTGTCTGGGTATTTTGTTTTGATCCACCTACCGCTTTGACATAAGACCAAAATCTCTTAGGGTTTTCTGCCACGTCAGTACATAGAACTTTACTTTCGAATTCATTGAACGCCTCTCACATAGCCCTCCTCAAACTACATTTTTCTTCGTGTAATTTTTGTTTGTCTGCAAGGCTTTGCCTATGTTTATGTTTGCTGTGAAATTCCCTTTGCTTCCGTAGCAGTATTCTAACACGGTTGTTGTATCACGGTGCCTCTTTTCCATCTCTTACAATGTTGCTTGGCACATAATCATCTAATGCATATTGTACGATGGTTTTGAACTTTGTCCACTGATCATCAACACTATCTGCACTTGGGATACAACTTTTGTGTTGAGCCGTCAAGTACTCTGAAATCTGCTTTTTGTCACAGAAAAATCTTCCTAACTTTTTCAATATTTCTATTTACTGCTGAAATCATCGATGCCGTAATCGCTTTATGTTCGCTGATTCCCTGATCTGCGTTATCTGTGTCAAATATGTTATCGCCACGAGTCGGTTCTTGTTCAAGGTAGTTTTCAGATGATGCACTTAAAAAAAATTTCACTGGATTATTTGTCCCTGCCACCCGTTATAAACGTTTAAGTCTCCCAGTCTATATCTGGTAAATTAAAATCTCAACCCAGAACTATAACATGGTCGGGAAATCTAATCGAAATATTTTCCAAATTTTCCTTCAAGTGCTCTGCCTCAACAGCTCCTGAACCAGGGGGCCTACAGAGGCATTCAATTGCTATGTTTGAGCCTCCTTTAACCGTGACCTTCACCCAAATTATTTCACATTTCACAACTCCATAAATTTCCTTCAATAACATTGCACTTCTTGTCGCTACAAACACGCCTCCCCCTTCACTGTCCAGCCTGTCTCTGCGGTATACGTTTCAATCTGAGTTTAGAATTTCATTACTGTTTACATCTGGTTTCAGCCAACTTTCCGCATGCCGCCCACTATAGCAGGTGAGCAGCAGATACAACGTTCCTATTACAGTCGGCCACTGTGGCCGAGTGGCTCTAGGCGCTACAGTCTGGAACCGCGTGACAGCTACGGTCGCAGGTTCGAATTCTGCCTCAGGTATGGATGTGTGTGATGTCCTTAAGTCAGTTATGTTTAAGTTGTTCTACATTATAGGGGAGAAGAGGAGATTGTGGCAAATCTTGACAAGAAGAAGGGATCGGTTGGTAGGGCATATTCTGAGGCATCAAAGGATCACAAATTTAGCATTTCAGGGCAGCGTGGGGGGTAAAAATCGTAGAGGGAGACCAAGAGATGAATACACTAAGCAGATTCAGAAGGATGTAGGTTGTGGTAAGTACTGGGATACAGGATAGAGTAGCATGGAGAGCTGCATCAAACCAGTCTCAGGACTGAAGACCACAACAACAACAACAAGGTTATAGGGGACTGTTGACCTTAGAAATTAAGTCCCAAAGTGCGCAGAGCCATTTGAACCAAGTTTCTGTCCCTAGTACTATGTGGGGATTGTGACCGTTTATTAATGAGAACATTTCTGAGAGCTTTCAATAGGCGCTCCTACAGTTTACTATTACCACATTAATGTTGTTATTCCTTGTTGCGTTTTGCCTACTACTACTTTGTCGCGGCTCAGGAGGCGTCTTGTCGGGCCTGGGGAGGGAATTCTCTAACCTAAAAAACCTCCATGTGCACTCCACACGTACTCCGCTACCCTTGTAGCCGCTTCCGGCGTGTAGTGCACGCCTGACCTATTCAGGGTGACCCTACATTTCTCCACCCGATAGCGGAGGTCGAGAAATTTGCACACTAGATCTCCGCAGAATCGTCTGAGCCCCTGGTTTAAGCCTTGGCTCCAAATCAGAGGACCGCGATCGGTTTTGGGGACGATACTACAAATAGTTAGATTCAACCCCGCGAGCGAGACTTTCCGCTTTCACCAACTCCACCAACCACCTGTGTGAAATGTGGATGACCTCCAAACCCAGACGGCAGACGTCATTGGTACCGAAATGAGCAACAATTTGCAGTCGTGTGCACCCAGTGCTCTCTATCGCCGCCGGCAGGGCCTCCACCACATCTCGGATGCGACACCCAGGCAAGCAGCCAGCGTGAATACTGGCCTTTTTCCCCGACCTTTCGGCAATTTCTCTAAGGGGCTCCATCACCCGCCTAACAATGGAGCTCCCAATCACTAATAAACCCCTCCTCCCCATGTGTCTGCTCGGACCATGCCGAAGGAGCGGCCACATGTCCACTCACAGGCAGAGCGGGCGATGCCACGCCTCGTGCAGCGCGAATGCCGCTGAAACGACCACTCCCCTTGGGAAGAGGGTGGCATCCGCGAAGATGTCTCGACAGCAGGGACTGTGGGCAAAGCATGTAACACCTGGGGTGTGCCATGCGACGCACCAGACTCCCTACTGCTTCTACACTCAGCAGCCTGAAGACGGCTGACCGCGGCCATCAGCACGCTCAGCTGTTCGCGAACAGTGGCCAGCTCCTCCTGTGGCTGTACACAGCAGTCTCACATCCTATCCATCCTAAGAAACCAAAAATTTACTTTAGAGAGTTAATCTTTTTTAACTAGACTGCTAATTCACTAAAGGCGGCTGATAGCTGACTAAACTGTGGTTACTAGTCACTTCTTGTTGGAAACAATGAAAATTAGCACTACCTGTCACTGAACTGAATTCAAAACAAAAACGAAATCTATGGAACACTATTACTAGTACTCGAAAATTAAAGCTTTCTAAAAGCAAAACCACACGGGAAAAAAGTGACAAGTAATAAAAACACAGTTAATACTTAAATTTACGTAGCTTGCTGCACAGCAGATTTGAAGCAGACGGCAATTGATATGAAATGCTCCATTCTTGTGCAACTACTTTCCTCGTGGCTATGTGCAGTGTTAGAGTACCATTTATGTCGTATATTACCGTAGTGTGCACGTACAGACTGTAAAACGTTTGTTAGCTGCTGTGGATATTCTGTTTTTCTCATAATTGTCCACAGTTCCTTTCCGTCAGTATTACTAATAGAATTAACGAATGCTAAATAAGATTCCTCATTATAATCTCTCTGTTTTTAGATTATTTGTTTAATTATAAAGACTGAATGTGTTGTCGACCTGCTACCCTTTCCCCCCTCCCCTCTCCCTATCAGCCGAGCCGTTCTTCTAGTCAAGTATCTCCTCATTACTTATGTGACCTACTCATCTAATCTTCAGCATTCTTCTGTAACACCACATTTCGAAAACTTCTATTCTCTTCTTGTCGAAACTATTGGTCGCCAGTGTTTCACTTCCATACCTGCATACACTCCACACAAATACCTTCAGAAAAAAACTTCCTGGCACTGAAATCTATACTCGATGTAAACAAATTTACCTTCTTCAGAAACGCTTTCCTCGTCATTTCCAGTCTACATTTTACATCCTCTCTACTTCGACCATCATCAGTTAATTTGCTCCCCAAATAACAACACTCATCTAGTGCTTTAAGTGTCTCGTTTCCTAATCTAAGTCCCTCAGCATCACCTGATTTAATTCGACTACATTTCTACATCTACATGACTACTCTGCAATTCACATTTAAGTGCTTGGCAGAGGGTTCATCGAACCACAATCATACTATCTCTCTACTATTCCACTCCCGAACAGCGAGCGGGAAAAACGAACACCTAAACCTTTCTGTTCGAGCTCTGATTTCTCCTATTTTATTTTGATGATCATTCCTACCTATGTAGGTTCGGCTCAACAAAATATTTTCGCATTCGGAAGAGAAAGTTGGTGACTGAAATTTCGTAAAAAGGTCTCGCCGCGACGAAAAACGTCTATGCTGTAATAACTTCCATCCCAACTCGTGTATCATATCTGTCACACTCTCTCCCCTATAAGGTGATAATACAAAACGAGCTGCCCTTTTTTGCACCCTTTCGATGTCCTCCGTCAATCCCACCTGGTAAGGATCCCACACCGCGCAGTAAAATTCTAACAGAGGACGAACGAGTGTAGTGTAAGCTGTCTCTTTAGTGGACTTGTTGCATCTTCTAAGTGTCCTGCCAATGAAACGCAACCTTTGGCTCGCCTTCCCGACAATATTATCTATGTGGTCCTTCCAACTGAAGTTGTTCGTAATTTTGACACCCAGGTACTTAGTTGAATTGACAGCCTTGAGAATTGTACTATTTATCGAGTAATCGAATTCCAACGGATTTCTTTTGGAACTCATGTGGATCATCTCAAACTTTTCGTTATTTATCGTCAACTGCCACCTGACTCACCATACAGCAATCTTTTCTAAATCGCTTTGCAACTGATACTGGTCTTCGGATGACCTTACTAGACGGTAAATTGCAGCATCATCTACGAACAGTCTAAGAGAACTGCTTAGATTGTCACCCAGGTCATTTATATAGATCAGGAACAGCAGAGGTCCCAGGACGCTTCCCTGGGGAACACATGATATCACTTCAGTTTTACTCGATGATTTGCCGTCTATTACTACGAACTGCGACCTTCCTGACAGGAAATCACGAATCAAGTCGCACAACTGAGACGATACCCCATAGCTCCGCAGCTTGATTAGAAGTCGCTTGTGAGGAACGTGTCAAAAGCTTTCCGGAAAACTAGAAATACAGATCCCCTGTCGATAGCGGCCATTTCATTCTCATCGTTTTGCTTTTGTTGATGTTCGTCTTATATCCTCCTTGTAAGACACTGTCCATTCAGTTCAACTGCTCTTCAAGGTCCTTTGGTCCCTCTGACAGAATTACAACCTCAAAGTCTTTATTTCTTCTCCGTTGATTTTAATTCCTACTTCAATTTTTTTCTGTTTCCCTTACTGCTTCCTCAATGTACAGATTGAATAATTTGGGGTAGGCTACAAATGTGTGTGAATTAGTAAGGGGCCAAACTGATGAGGTCATTGGTCCCTAGGCTTACACACTACTTAATCTAACGTAAGCTAACTTATGCTAAGAACAACACACACACACGCATTCCCGAGGAAGGACTCAAATCTCCGACAGGGTGAGCCGATCGAACCGTGACATGGCGGCTGCGACCGATCAGCTACCACGCACGGCTGATAGCCTACAATCCTGTTTCACTCCCTTCTCAACAACTACTTCCCTTTCACACCCCTCGACTCTTATAATTGCCGTGTGGTTACTGTAAATAGCCTTTCGCTCCCTGTATTTTACCCCTGTCACCTTCAGAATTTGAAAGAGATTATTCCAGTCAACATTGTCAAAAGCTTTCTCTATGTCTTCAAATGCTAGAAACGTAGGTTTGCCTTTCCTTAACCTATCTTCTAAGATAAGTCGTAGGGTCAGTATTACCTTGCGTATTCCAAAACTTCTACGGAATCAATTCTGATCTTCCCCGAGGACGGCTTCTACCTATTTCTCCATTCGTCTGTAAAGAATTCGTTTTAGTATTTGGCAACGGTGACTTATTAAACTGTTATATAAGTTGTGATGTAAGTATTTATATAATCTTGGCTTGTGAACATGCTTGTGTAATAGCTCCAGTTCTACAGACAACATTATATAATTACAATAATCTATTTTATAGTAGGGTGCCACCATATCTCAGACGTTTAGCGTTTGTGACGTCCATACAAGTAACTTATTCTTTGTGGAGGTAACAGCTTCCCTTCATTTATCCGCACGCAAATCGTCTACATATCCTATTTAATTTTCATCCTCTAAGTTCACTGTGGAGCATGTTTCTTCATTCGACAAGTCCTTGCAATGTTTTATTTATTCCGCTTGTGGTTGTTGCTTATTTGAGCATTTTACTTTTCTGTTTGACTGAGTGTTTTCATTGTTTTGTAAGCTATCATTTCCGTTCCATGAATGTAGTCGTCTATTATGCTTATGAAGCCACTCCACAATTGTTGATGAATTCGTTTCACTGTTCGTTTTGCTCTTGCCAGAAAATCTTATGATTTCCTGTAAGACTGAGGTTGAGACTGAGATCATTAAGATAAGCGTCTTACTTTTTCTTTGTAACTTTGTCATTGTGGTATCCACATTTTTCATTCTTCTTTCCTTGTCATTTCCTAAAGCTCCTTCAGCTGCTTTCTTAACTGTAGTTTCTATGTTTTTGATTTCCTTCTCTATTTCTTCCGCATCATCAGTCCGCTCTAGTTCTTGGTTAAGTGTCCTTTGGCACAGGTCACGTACGCTATGTTCATTTAGTAATTATAATCTGTAGATGTAATCCTTCATCTTTTCTTCTGCCAACTTTTTGTTCTTCCTCCAGTTTATTACACATCTATTTCAGATAACATCAATAAATGGTCAGAACTCATGTCATATGCCACTCATATTTTACCTTCATATACCTCATTAATAATAATGTAGTCAATAAGAGAGTGGAATCGTCCAGCTTACTAGGTGTATTTATATCTTTTACGTGGTAGAACCTCTTAGTTGTCTTTAGTTTCTTAAAAGAAAGTCTTCCACTGTTTTTTATGATGTTTTCTCCCATCTTTCTCACAATATTTGGAATAGATTTATTCCCTTCCCTTACCTTTAAATCTGCCGTGAATATTATTTCATGCTTATTGTTATACATGCGCAAAACAGATCGAATTTTCTCATAGAGCTGTATAGGTTCCTCTTTGTTTTCTTTGTCACGTGGGTAGATTGCAATGATTGTTAAATTTTGTCTCTCCTCGTTGACAGTTAAAACTATAATTGCTTCGTTTATAGGAATACACTATGTGAACAAAAGTATCCGGACACCTGGCCGATAATGACTTGCCGGCCAGTCTTCCCGAGCGGTTCTAGGCGCTTTAGTCTAGAAACGCGCGATGGCTACGGTCGCAGGTTCAAATCCTACCTCGGGCATGGAGGTGTGTGATGTGCGTAGGTTAGTTACGTTTAAATAGTTCTAAATTCTACGAGACTGATGACCTCAGATGTTACGTCCATAGTGCTCAGAGCCATTTGAACCATTTGAAAATGACTTAACAGTTCGTGGCGCCAGTATGGTGTTGGCCCACTCTTAGCTTTGATGACAGCTTCCACTCTCGTACCATACTTTCAGTCAGGTGCTGGAAGGTTTCATGGGAAATAGCAGCCCATTCTTCACGGAGTATTGCACTTAGGAGAGGTATCGAAATCGGCGTTCCAAAATACTCCAAAGATGTTCTATAGTAGTCAGGTCAGGACTCTGTGCAGGCACGTCCATTACATGGATGTTATTGTCGTATAACCACTCCTACACAAGCCATGCAATATGAACATGTGCTCGATCGTATTGAAAGATGCAGTCGCCATCCCCGAATTGCTCTTCAACAGTGGGAAGCAAGAAGGTGTTTAAAACATCAATCTAATCCTGTGTTCTGATAGTGCCACGCAAAGCAAGAAGGGGTGCAAGCCCCTCCATGAAAATCACGACCGCACCATAACCACACCTCCTCCGAATTTTATTCTTGGCAGTACCAACACTGGCAGGTGACGTTCACCGGGCATCGGATAGCCACATTGTGTACCGTTATCCGTCACCCCACACAACGTTTCTTCACTGTTCAACTGTCCAATGTTTTCGCTTCTTACACCAAGCGAGGCGCCGTTTGACATTTACCGGCGTGATGTGTAGCTTATGAGCAGCCGCTCGACCATGAAATTCAAGTTTTCTCACCTTCCGCCTAACTGTCATAGTACTTGCACTGGATCCTGATGCAGTTTGGAAATCCTGTGTGATGGTCTGGATAGATGTCTAGCTATTACACATTACAACCCTCTTCAACTGTCGGCGGTCTCTGTCGGTCAACAGACGAGGTCGGCCTGTACGCTTTTGTGCTGTAAGCGCCCCTTCACGTTTCCACTTCACTATCACATCGGAAACAACAGTGGACCTAGGGACGTTTAGGAGTGTGGAAATGTCACGTACAGACTATGACACAAGTGACATCCAAACACCTGACCACTTTCGAAGTCCGCGACTTCTGCGGACCGCCCCATTCTGCTCTCTTCACGATGTCTAATGACTATTTGAGGTCTCTGATATGGAGTACCTTGCAGCAGCACAACGCAACTAATATGAAAAAAAAATTGTTTTGGTGGTGTCCGGATGCTTTTGATCGCGTAATGTACACTCCTGGAAATTGAAATAAGAACACCGTGAATTCATTGTCCCAGGAAGGGGAAACTAAATTGACACATTCCTGGGGTCAGATACATCACATGATCACACTGACAGAACCACAGGCACATAGACACAGGCAACAGAGCATGCACAATGTCGGCACTAGTACAGTGTATATCCACCTTTCGCAGCAATGCAGGCTGCTATTCTCCCATGGAGACGATCGTAGAGATGCTGGATGTAGTCCTGTGGAACGGCTTGCCATGCCATTTCCACCTGGCGCCTCAGTTGGACCAGCGTTCGTGCAGGACGTGCAGACCGCGTGAGACGACGCTTCATCCAGTCCCAAACATGCTCAATGGGGGACAGATCCGGAGATCTTGCTGGCCAGGGTAGTTGACTTACACCTTCAAGAGCACATTGGGTGGCACGGGATACATGCGGACGTGCATTGTCCTGTTGGAACAGCAAGTTCCCTTACCGGTCTAGAAATGGTAGAACGATGGGTTCGATAACGGTTTGGATGTACCGTGCACTATTCAGTGTCCCCTCGACGATCACCAGAGGTGTATGGCCAGTGTAGGAGATCGCTCCGCACACCATGATGCCGGGTGTTGGCCCTGTGTGCCTTGGTCGTATGCAGTCCTGATTGTGGCGCTCACCTGCACGGCGCCAAACACGCATACGACCATCATTGGCACCATGGCAGAAGCGACTCTCATCGCTGAAGACGACACGTCTCCATTCGTCTCTCCATTCACGCCTGTAGCGACACCACTGGAGGCGGGCTGCACAATGTTGGGGCGTGAGCGGAAGACGGCCTAACGGTGTGCGGGATCGTAGCTCAGCTTCATGGAGACGGTTTCGAATGGTCCTCGCCGATACCCCAGGAGCAACAGTGTCCCTAATTTGCTGGGAAGTGGCAGTGCGGTCCCCTACGGCACTGTGTAGGATCCTACGGTCTTGGCGTGCATCCGTGCGTCGCTGCGGTCCGGTCCCAGGTCGACGGGCACGTGCACCTTCCGCCGACCACTGGCGACAACATCGATGTACTGTGGAGACCTCACGCCCCACGTGTTCAGCAATTCGGCGGTACGTCCACCCGGCCTCCCGCATGCCCACTATACGCCCTGGCTCAAAGTCCGTCAACTGCACATACGGTTCACGTCCACGCTGTCGCGGCATGCTACCAGTGTTAAAGACTGCGATGGAGCTCCGTATGCCACGGCAAACTGGCTGACACTGACGGCGTCGGTGCACAAATGCTGCGCAGCTAGCGCCATTCGACGGCCAACACCGCGGTTCCTGGTGTGTCCGCTGTGCCGTGCGTGTGATCATTGCTTGTACAGCCCTCTCGCAGTGTCCGGAGCAAGTATGGTGAGTCTAACAATGTCTTCTTTTTTCCATTTCCAGGAGTGTATATCCTGTAATTCTATTTTTCCATCTCTTATGTCTATAAATGAGAACGGCTTTGGTTGCTCTCATCTGTTCTCGTGTATAGCTGTATAATATCGATTATTGTCTTATATAGGCCTGCTTGTTATCCAATAGTTTTTTCTTTGTTTCTGTTAAGGAAGCTGCATCAACCTTGGCCACCTTTCCTTCTTTCCTTGCAAATCCTACGATTTCCATATTACTGCCTCAGCTGTATTAGCAATCCATTTATGCTTAACCTTTCTTATCGCTGGGTTCGCCATCTGCAGGCCTACATCTGACCATAATACGAGACTGCTTATGGCACTAGTAATAAATGGAAAAATTCACCTGGCAGTCTTACGAGTGTTTTGCAGGTATATTTAGATAGTAGTGTTGCAACTTTGTTTACTACCAACATATTCGATTGTATTCTAAGGGTTTAACTTCATTAAGGGGCCTGGAAATCTTACTTATAACTGGAGATGAAGAGAAAAACGGCATGATAAGGACAGGGTTAAGTTGGGAGAGAGTGACCAATAACCCGTTGTGGGAAACACCAGTTTCTTCCATTCGGTCTGTCTGGCGTGGGTGACCCTTCTGGTAGCTACGTTACCGCCCACATATCCCCCCGGACCCGAGGTACGCAAATTTCCTCGCCCGTATTGACGGTGTTACGATGCAGTGCTGTCCCCTGAGGAATAATATCATACAATGACTTTTTTTTCGCTTGGCAGAGTTCTGAATCTATCTAGTGTTACTTGTAAATAGTTAGTCGTTGAATATTGATAAGGAAGAATACTTTCCCTTACCACTTCCGAATTTCCTCGCTGCCTGCTTTCTTCTTTAGATAAATGGTGCAAAATTTTCTTTTAAAATTTGGATCAACTGGATTACTTGTAATTCCATACAATCATTTCACTAATCCAAACCTACAAAAAATAATCTACAAGAGTGTTGCAACATACAGGGTGACAATTATTAAACCATATGAAAAAACATAAATTAGTTACAAACTACGGCTTGCGCACACTTTATGCAATATGTAAACCTCACTACAGATATTCGGATTTAGGTTATGACATTTGCGATATACCTGCCATAATTGGTGACGATGTGTTGCAGACGAATAGCCAAATTCTGCATGACCCGCAGAAGTGTCGGAATATCGATGTCGTAGTGACCTCTTGAATGGCTGTTTTCAGCTCAGCAATGATTTTGAGGCTATTGCTGTATACCTTGTCTTTAATGTAGCCCGCAAAAAGGTGACCGATGCGGAGAATATGGGGGCCAGTCGAGGCCTCTGAATGTGGGCCCCAAAGTGTTCCTCCAGGACATCAATCTTCTGCTTCCGTGGCGCCGAGCTCCGTCTTGCCTGAACCACTTGTTGTCGAAATGAGGTTCACTCTGGGTAATGGGGCAATGGGGATGAAATCTTATTCCAAAAACTTCAGGTACCTTTCGGTAGTGACCGTGTCACCAAGGAATATCGCACCGATTATTCCGTGACTGGAAATTTGCACACAACACAGACTTCTCGATAGCGAGATGCCGATTGTCAATCCCCCAAACGCACCAATCCAGTTACTGACGAAACCACCCAAACGAAAGTGGACTTCGTCGCTAAGTCAAAGCATACATGCCAATAGTAATTCCCACCATTCACTGCGGCCAGCGGCCAACCGTGTTATTTGAATATCCTAAGGCAAACCGTTCAGAAGTTTTGACGATAGTATTTCATAGAGTTCAATAATTGTCGTCCTACGCATCTAAACAAGAAAGCAGCTGACTAGGAAATTCGCAAGTGCTATGGGTTAGTGCTGTTCTCCATCATTATACTGCGTCTCAGAATTTAGAAGTAACTCCAAATGTATCTCTAACCAGCGAAAAGATTTGTTTGTGTTAGCCCTAAATAAAAAGTGTGCGGAAGGACCTGATGCTCACAAGTTAGTTGGTGCTGATTTGGGAAACCAAGCCCAGACTTTCAGGACCTCTGTCTTACATTATTTAAAGGAACATAGCAAGCAGCCACATTTTGCATAAATTTATTTATGTCAAGATGTGTGTTTCGTTTTCACCCAACTTCTATTGGCCCTTCGTGTGTTATAGGTAACATAAATATTTAGAAATAGTGCTCTTCGGAATGAGATTTGCGTTTTGACTGTCTTCTGTTGCCAGATATTGGAATGTTCGTTATTACATTAATGTAATATCAGCTAGCCCAACTTCGCCGCACACATGTGTCAAACTTTTGTATAAAGCCAGGAATCATGCTCAAAAGGATTTCGAGATTGATTTTTCTCATTAGAATATTATTTTAGAACGAAACGTAGACCTCGCCAGGCAGCATTCTTATTAGCGTGTTGGATGTCCCTAAACGATTCCTACGAGATACTCATTTCCATACCAACGTTTGTGGATCCGTTTTTTCGTCAACGCCACTATAAGGTCTTCGGATAAAAGCTGCGCAACCGGTGCACAAATAATTTAACTTGTCACCACCTTGAAAGCAAATTAAGTGGCGTTTCGAATTTTGAAGCGTGGAAACTCTGACTTGCCTGTAAGGGTATTGGTGAACGGATGCACTTATAAGTAATTGATGCCTGACGAAACCCAGTTTTACAGCTGCTGTAAACGGGCAAGGAATGCAGCAGACTTAATTTGGCTCCAGACAGCTGTCGCGATGACTTTCCATTGTGCGAAGAAACGTAGGTGGACAATGATTTTACGGCTGCACCAAATGAGAATTAGATACGTAGGAAACGTTTGTGACTGTCTTTGGGTCCAGAAAGTTGTGAAACTCGGCAGCTGCCGAGAAAGGAAATTTGTCAGATGCCGACTCTATGGTAGCCATGTGAAAGATATTATGAGAATGGATTCATGGCTGCTTTGTAAAAATCAAGATTCAAGCAACAAATAGGCAACACAGTACTAAAGAGGATATGATGGCGTAATGTGTCACGAAGCCTGGATATCTTATATATTTAATTTATCGACCTTTGGCATTAACGATTTAGCCAGAGAACTAAAGTCTGGATTTCTGCAGGGCAACAAAATACTGGAAAAAAGAAAAAAACAGCGGTCGGTTTTCGCAGCACACAACGAGAATGCACGACGGCATTGGAAATTCCCGCACCGGCTGTTTCTTCTCGTCGAGTGACCCCTGCAGCCGTGACGAGGGGCAGGTCCCACGGGGGTTGCGTGCCACCCCTCTTCCTCACCCACCCCCGCCCCAGCCATTGCTCTGGGCCCCTTGAGCCTTACGCCGCTGAGGCTTCTAATGAATGGAGGGTTCCCAGATGAAGGGATGCGCCCGTCCATCGCGCGGCTTCGATTCCTCCCCCCCCCCCCTCCCCCCCTCCCATCCCCCCTTACAACCCACCAGCCCCCTTCTAACAACGAGGAGAGGAGCCGCGTCACAACCAAAGCGGATTACCCCGAAAAGCGATTACCGCTCGTTATTTCTGCTTGTCAGCTGCAAAAGTGATTTCGGGCGAGATTTAAATAACGCCGCCTGCGAAAATAAAGTCCGCCCACCGCGGACGGTGTCTCGATCTGCATCAGGCGCGACAGGCTGTGGTGACGTCATAGAGGCAGCGCGTGAGCCGACAGCCGGCGTCACCGCATTGGCGGTAGCTGGTCCAGAGGAACCAACGCTGCTTCACCTGTATTAAGATTGTGAACGACGTGGGGTGGTCTCTCTGCAGATTATTCTCGTCACAAAAGACTTTTATAACGTGCAATACGTTTAGTGGTCTATCTCGATCAGCCTTCCACAAGTATTCGTACTTGTTAGTATGTAATAATTGTCTATCATTGTGTTGGTTTCCTTGTAAACAGCCGGAAGAAAATGTGAGACCCTCAAAGACAATGTCATTTTATTGACAAGAGATGATAACAGAGTCCATCATCTTAGTAGTATGTCATAGCACATTCATACCAACTGAAACACACTTGTCACAGTAAAGAGTGCCCAAACAGCCACACGAAAACACAGTGCGCCCTCCTCTGGTGCCAAAACAGGTGTTTCTTTAAAGCCAGTATCACCATTAGACTGCTTTTTATTTGCAGTGTTACATTTGCACCATCATTACTTCGGCTTCAAAGTGCCATTATCAAGTGCTTTAAGTGTTATACAGTGCCTAAGATGGCATACTGTTGTATTTAAAATACACTATTACACACATTGTCTAAGGGTCGACATTTATGGTAAAGCCTACTGCTTTGTTTCATCACTGAGTATACCATCTTGACTAAAGGTGACTATGCAAGTGCCGTCAGATGTGGCTTAAGTTAAATCCAAGAAGTGGCAGCTATGGCAGTTGAGAGACTTATACCGAATAAATTTATAAAAGATGCTACTGATCACCAACGGTACATAAGCCGTTTAAAAACACTGTTCCAGAAGCGAGGAAAACCGCATGCCAGATATAAAACAACACAAAATCATAAAGATTGGAGATATTTTATCGAAGCTCGAAACTTAACACGGACTCCAATGAGATGGTCTTTTAATAGCTTCCGCTACGAAACTATGTCTCGAAAGCGGACAGACAATCCAAAGAGACTCTAAATGTGAAGTGCACCACTGCCAAGACACAATACTCTCATCACGCGATACCAATGATAATATTACCGATGAAGGTGCCACTAAAGTAAAGTTAGTAAACGCAGTTTTCCAAAATTCCTTCACTAAAGGAAACGAAGTAAATATTCCAGAATTCGAGTAAAAAACAGCTGTCAGCATAACTTAGAAGTAGATATCCCCGTTACGGCAAAGCAGGTTACAGCTGTTAACAAACCCACGTTCCTTTCAGAGTGTGCTGAAACACTAGCCCCATCCTTGGCAATCATATACAAGCGATTTCTCGACGAAAGCTTCGTACCAAAAGGTTGCAGAATTGCAGATATCAAACAAATTCATAAGAAAAACAGTAGTAGTAATCCGATGAATTACAGACCCGTCTCACTGAGGTCGATTTGCAGCAGGATAATAGAAAATACACTGGTACGAGCATTATCAATTACCTTGACGAAATCGGTGTACACCCGTGTAGAGTAGCCTCGTGGTTCAAGGCGCCTTGTCACGGTCCATGCGGCTCCCCCCGCTAAAGATTCGAGTCCTCAATTGGGCATGGGTTTATGTGTGGTCCATAGCGTAAGTTAGATTAAGTAGTGCATAAGCTTAGGGAAAGATGACCGCAGCAGTTTGGTCCCATAAGATCTCACAACAAATTTCCAAAAACAGTTTACTGACACGTAGTCCGCCGGGTTCGGAAAATAAGATACGGCCTCGCCTATGCTTCTCCGTCCTTGCTAGAGTGTTACTATGCGGTATGGTACCCTACCAGACAGGACTGACAGAAGACACCGATAAATTCGAAAGAAGGGCGGTTTGTTTTGAACTATCGGGAAGCAGAGGAGAGAGCGTGCTGCAGTAACAATCATTGAATCAAATGCGTTTTTCGTTGCAGTGGAATGATTCCACAAAATTTCAGTCACCAACTTTCTGTTCGAATAACTCTCATAATTTTTGTATCCCGCCTGGAAGGCGGCGCGTGGGTCTGCTCTTGAAAACTGAAAAGTTAGCAGAATGACGAAAGCGAGTAGGAGCAGGAAAAGATGAAATCTCTCGGTACTGCAGTGTGAATTAAAATCACCTTTAGCAAGAAGATGAATACATAACTTTGCACTGGGGTGCGTAGCCTCAGACCCGTCGTAAGTAGTGCAAATTCTCAACATGAAGTGAAGCTGAAGCGAAGTGTCCCAGCCGTCTGCTCTTGAACAGAAAGGGCTCAATCCAGAGCGACGCTCGTAGAGCTCCACAGCTCCGGCTAGAGGGCCCTGTCGTCGGTGTCTCTTAGTGCCAACTTATGAACCTGCACCAACGCCGTGGCATCGTTGCTATCGATACCACAATAATAATATAAGAGAAATCAGATATCTTACAAAATGACTTAAGTACCCACTTTTCCCACTCGCTGTTGGAGAATGGATCGGTAAAGATATATAATCTGAAGGTGGTTCGAAGAACCCTCTACCAGGAACTTAAATGTGAACTGCAGAGTTATCCTTTAGATGCAGATGAGCCCTACTGCTCTAAAAGTATGGAGGCACAAGTTATCGGGAGTTATACCGGGGGATCAAAAAATCAGTATAAATTTGAAAACTTAATAAACCACGGAATAATGTAGATAGAGAGGTAAAAATTGACACACATGCTTGGAATGATATGGGGTTTTATTAGAACCGAAAATAAAAACCAAGTATTGCTAGACACGTTAAAGATCGCTTGCGCGCGTCGTTTGGTGATGATCGTGTGCTTAGCTGCCATTTTCGTCATGCTTGGCCTCCCAGGTCCCCAGACCTCAATCCGTGCGATTATTGGCTTTGGGGTTACCTGAAGTCCCAAGTGTATCGTGATCGACCGACATCTCTAGGGATGCTGAAAGACAACATGCGACGCCAATGCCTCACCATAACTCCGGGCATGCTTTACAGTGCTGTTCCCAACATTATTCCTCGTTACGGTTATTGTTGAGGAATGATGGTGGACTTACTGAGCACTTCCTGTAGAGAACATCATCTTTGCTTTGTCTTACTTTCTTGTAGTAATTATTGCTATTCTGATCAGATGAAGCGCCATCTGTCGAACATTTTTTGAACGTTTGTATTTTTTCGGTTCTAATAAAGTCCCAATGTGTGTTAATTTGTACCTCTCTATCTACATTATTCCGTGGTTTATTAAGTTTCCAAATTTATACTGACTTTTTGATCACCCGGTATATCTGGTACGTCTCGTTATGCAAGCATTAAAACAATATGTAATTTTCTGTGATATTACAGTGCAGCTGTGTGCTATACGATAGACAGGGGAGACACCTCTATGTGAAGTTAGGATAGCTGCTGGGAATCCGTGAAGCGTCAACGACGCCCGTAAAACATTATTAGACTTCATTTACCTACTCACAATGTCTACAAGTCCTCGTTCTTATGCAGCAGGCACGGCTGTTGCTAGTTGAGCTCCGTGTTGGATTCCAGGTGACGGCCGTAGGGTCAGCTGAGCCTTTGCACGCCCAAGAGTTGATGTCAGCGACCCTGGCGCGGCGGCGGCTGCCCAGCTCCAAGTGGTTCTCTCGCACCGGCTGCGGAGTGTACTCGGTCCCACTTGATGACCCGTCCGCGACGTACCAGGTGTCGGTAGTCGGGTGGTCGCTTGATCTCCTCCCAACCCCTGGTAGGCTTCAGCAGCCGAAGGCACCCGAGTGTTGAACAGGAGCGTGAGTCCCAAGAGTCCCTGTTGCTGACGTCCGCATTGATGCGGTACTGGCAACACTCTGTGTTGCGGTGTTGTCAGAAGACATTCAGGATCTCCATCAGTCAGCGGTACGCGCCGAGCAGCACGAAGCTCATCTGATGGACGTCAACAACTTCTCCGGCTAGTTCATAGACTGTGATAGAGCGCCCAGGGCATAGATACACTTCAGTGTTTTCTTCATGGAATCTAGTTCTATTAGTGTGAACGCCATCGATCCCAATGATCGACTCTTCACAATAGCTGTTGAGCTGGAGTATTTAAAGGCAACTAGCGCAAAGCTAAGAGGCAAAGCTCAGTTCGTAATGACCGAAAGCGCTCTGTTTATTCTGCTATATTCACTCAATAGGATGTTAACTGCTGTGCCGGTTCCTCTGTATATGCTCTAATGAAATAGATATAGTTTCTTGCAGCATACCTCACGAGCTAACAAATATGCTTGTCTCGCTTCCTTTGATTTTCAGTCCCCTTTTCTGCTGAATGCTTGTTCCTCAGTCGGCAGACAATGCCACCTACGACATACTGGCTCACTTCCTCCTTCCGCATCTGTCTCTGGCATGACTTGAATTTTCCTGAGGCAATAAGAGTGAGGTTTGTTAAAAATAACTTCCTAATTTCTACTACTTACTATTCTGCGCCATAACAATGCAGTGTGATCTCAATTCGTCCGTTACTCAACATAGTTCGTGGTGGCGAATTTAGAAATAACAAATCTACACTCAGTTTTCACTAATATACTACGTGGCTTGTGTCACCTATCAACTGATTACAAACACACAGACACAAACGCAAACGCATCAAGCACACACAATATATCTTTATGCAACTGTCGTGAATTACACTTTAACTACCTAGCACCACTTAAATAAATCCCAGGGTGGGACAGGAGGAAAAGGATCTGCTTTGAGATGCGACAGTACTAGTGATTCTGAACAAAAACCTTCATGTAGACATATGCCCTATTGCGAATGGTTTCCGAGATAGAACACATTTAATATCACTTCTGTACATTATTCTTTAATAGCTCGAAAACAGCACACTCATACGAAGACATATCTCAGTACACAATTAAACTAAATCAAATTTTCTACAATGAAGATCGTATTTATTTTTTGTCTAGGACTAACAGTTTGCGTGGAGAGATCGAGCGAAAATTGAAAATCTCGCGCGCCGCGCGTGCGCAGTAGATTAGGTGTTTTTGTAGGCTAGTTTGGGGTAGTTTTCCGACCTGATGGACTACAAGCGTTCTGCATCAAAATGTTCGTCTCAGCTTCCTCTATATTACTGTCGTAAGTTGTAAACAATGACAATGAATAACACAGAAAATAAGTAGAAATGTACATTAAAAGGGTTCTTTCTCGAAAACCATTCGAAATGGGGCATATAGCCACATCAAGTCTTCTGTTCAGAATCACTAATCCTATCACCCGTCAAAACATGTACCGTACCTCCCGACTAATCCTGTATATATTTTACGATTGAGTGCCGAGTGCTGTGCAAAAAAAAAAATCCCTCCCACACTAGACAAAACACACTCCTGGAAATTGATATAAGAACACCGTGAAGGGGAAACTTTATTGACACATTCCTGGGGTCAAATACATCACATGATCACACTGACAGAACCACAGGCACATAGGCACAGGCAACAGAGCATGCACAATGTCGGCACTAGTACAGTGTATATCCACCTTTCGCAGCAATGCAGGCTGCTATTCTCCCATGGAGACGATCGTAGAGATGCTGGATGTAGTCCTGTGGTACGGCTTGCCATTTCCACCTGGCGCCTCAGTTGGACCAGCGTTCGTGCTGGACGTGCAGACCGCGTGAGACGACGCTTCATCCAGTCCCAAACATGCTCAATGGGGGACAGATCCGGAGATCTTGCTGGCCAGGGTAGTTGACTTACACCTTCTAGAGCACGTTGGGTGGCACGGGATACATGCGGACGTGCATTGTCCTGTTGGAACAGGAAGTTACCTTGCCGGTCTAGGAACGGTAGAACGATGGGTTCGATGACGGTTTGGATGTACCGTGCACTATTCAGTGTCCCCTCGACGATCATCAGAGGTGTACGGCCAGTGTAGGAGATCGCTCCCCACACCATGATGCCGGGTGTTGGCCCTGTGTGCTCGGTCGCATGCAGTCCTCATTGTGGCGCTCACCTGAACGGCGCCAAACACACATACGACCATCATTGGCACCAAGGCAGAAGCGACTCTCATCGCTGAAGACGACACGTCTCCATTCGTCCCTCCATTCACGCCTGTCGCGACACCACTGGAGGCGGGCTGCACGATGTTGGGGCGTGAGTGGAAGACGGCCTAACGGTGTGCGGGACCGTAGCCCAGCTTCATGGAGACGGTTGCGAATGGTCCTCGCCGATACCCCAGGAGCAACAGTGTCCCTAATTTGCTGGGAAGTGGCGGTGCGGTCCCCTACGGCACTGCGTAGGATCCTACGGTCTTGGCGTGCATCCGTGCGTCGCTGCGGTCCGGTCCCAGGTCGACAGGCAAGTGCACCTTCCGCCGACCACTGGCGACAACATCGATGTACTGTGGAGACCTCACGCCCCACGTGTTGAGCAATTCGGCGGTACGTCCACCCGGCCTCCCGCATGCCCACTATACGCCCTCGCTCAAAGTCCGTCAACTGCACATACGGTTCACGTCCACGCTGTCGCGGCATGCTACCAGTATTAAAGACTATGATGGAGCTCCGTATGCCACGGCAAACTGGCTGACACTGACGGCGGCGGTGCATAAATGCTGCGCAGCTAGCGCCATTCGACGGCCAACACCGCGGTTCCTGGTGTGTCCGCTGTGCCGTGCGTGTGATCATTGC